>NC_135444.1:4777808-5017808 GCF_051991255.1 Vanacampus margaritifer
TTAAAATCCCCCAAAATAGCTTTTACATAAATTTCTTGGGGGAAAATAGGGCTTTATTCTCATAACTTTATGCATTTTTTCCTCTTTTTTTAATAAAAGAAAAGAAAGAAGAAGCAGCTTTTTCATTCCTATGACATGTATGAGAACTTCCTTGGAAAATGTTACCCTCTAAGTCAGGGATGCTCAAGTTCGGTCCTCGAGAGCCCCTATTCAGCCTGTTTTCCATGTTTCTCTCCACTAACATACCTTTTTTTTGGGGGGGGGGGGGGGCTTAGTATTGATCATTTGACATGTCATCATCATTGTTCTCCCTTTTTTTTTTTTGTATGTGGATGTGTGTTTGTGTGTGTGTGCGTGCGTGCGTGTAAAAAAAAAAAAAATCCCATACCGCTCACCTAAACCGAACACTTCAAAATCCAGCCAGAGTCGTGGGGCCTCCGAAGAGGGACCAAAGAAAAGAAAGAAAAGCGAAGCCTAGCACCGACCAGACACCACCCACCGGGCCACTAACCAGAGTCCTTCACCAACCCCAGAGACATCTAAATTCCAACAAATCAGGGAGACCTCAAGGGCCCAAAGGAGAAACTGAGGAAAGGTAGAAAGGACAGACGAAGCAGAGTGAGATCCACAGACACCAGCCTCCACCGATTCAATAACCTGAGGGAGAAACAGATTGTGTCTGAGTTTCGATAGATGCTGGTGTGGTGGATCTGGCATGCATGAAAATCTTCACCAAAGAGGGGAGCCGTCGACCCCCGCCAGGACTCCACTAACATACCTGATTCATGATCAGGATCGTTATTAGGCTTCTGCAAAGCTTACTGATTAGCTGATCATTAGATTCAGCTGTGATGTAGGAGAAAAACATGGAAAACAGGCTGAATAGGGTCTCTCGAGGACAGAAGTTGAGCACCCCTGCTCTAAGTGGTCCCTGGACCTACAGTTAGGAAACCCCTGGCATAGAGGTGTGGAATGCATTCCAGTAGTTTGACCTGTAAGAGAATATGATGTAGTAGTAATAAAAAAAGTTCAATGATGGTTAATAATTATCCAGAAGTTGTGAATGCCCAACATATCTATCAAATAGCACAGAGCTGTTGGTTTAATTCATTACAGTGTTCTACTCCCTCTAGTGGTGTTAGTTGGAACTGTGTATTAAACACTTGGCATTTGTTTCCTCTTTGTGGTGGATAATATGCAGGGATCTTTGTAGACCCCTTGGGTACCCTAGCCAAGAAGGAACAAAAAAAAAACAGGAACATGTGTAAGATAAGCTATACCGTAATATATTAAATAATTGACTTCTAAATAATAACAAATTAATTAACTTATAACAAACAACTGGCTGTGAGGTATTGGACGGACCCAACGTCTTTTTAGCATTTTAGGCGTCTAATTTCCCATTGTGTCATTCCGTGCACAGCGCGAGGCATGACACTACAGGAAAGATGTGTGTTTGATAAAGAGTTTAAAGCTATATAGCAACAACTAAGTACTAAATTGTTCACAGGCGTTTGCAAATTTTTACAGTGCTTTAAATATATCTAATGTATTTAGAAACAAATCATCAATATGACTTTTCTTCATCCTTTTTTTTTTTCTTATTGTGTGCCATGATCGATAAGTTTACTTTGGCAACGTGCCATTGTCATCACAATGACTGTGTAAAGTTGTGTTGTTGATAACAACCAATATCGGCTGTTTGTCAGAGGCGGGGCCCAACAACCAGTGCTGGTAGTAAGGGGCCCCCTTTACGGGTACTGCTGACTGTCGCACATTGTGATTGCAGTGTTGGCTTGTTTGTTTGTTTTTTAATATTGGCCACTGTCGTGTCCCCCCCCCCCCCCCCCCCCAAGAGCATGTTGTGACGATTCTGGTGATGATATCCAGTGCTTTCCATTTTTGAAATCAAAATATGGATTAACTTGAGTACCTGCAAACTTTTCCTTCAGGTACGACTACGAGGAGGTCGACTCGGATGCTGCCAACAAAATGATCAAGGACCTGGAAACGGCAATGTTCAACCCGTCATTTGTGGGGACAAAGTTGTCATCGGGTGATAAAACGTATGAGGTGGCAGTCGCAGACAACTTTGCTTACACAGATCCTGTGGATCGAAGCGTTTCCAAAAACCAGGTCAGGAATCTGAAAAGAACAGCCATATGAAAATAGTCTGATCTTTTTTTAATCTTGTTATAAATGCATTCCACTCAGGAAGAGTGTAAATACTTGTTGCATTTCCATTGATTTGACTTGTCCTCTTACCATTGCTGAACTTTCCTGTTCTCTCAGGGTCTCAGGATCATCTTTGCTGACGGTTCTCGGATTATTTTCCGTCTCAGCGGCACTGGCAGTGCAGGCGCAACTGTCAGGCTTTATATTGATAGCTACGAGAAGGACCCCCAGAAGATTTACCAGGACCCTCAGGTCAGAACCTTTTACACTATAAAGCCTGAATCATTAAATAGGAGAGAAAATTCAGATTATCTGTAAATAAGGTTTTTATTGGTTATTTTGAACAAACGAATTTGCACTTTTATACCTGTCCAAAATATTATAATAAAAATAAACAGACATATCAAACATATTAGTATTTCCAAAAATCAGAAAGAACATTTTCCACTATTAATAAGTATAGGTGTCTCTCCTTTCTCAATTGGGGCGATCTTGCAAGGTTGCTGGAAAAGGCATCAGCTGGGTGACACCGGCGGAACCAGAGGGGAGGCCGGGGTGGCACTGGCCCTCCCTCAAATGTGATTGGTCCCCGGCAGGCACTAAATGATTGACATGTCACAGCATCGGCGCATTGGCGCCACACGCCTTGCAATGCAGCCTGCTAGCATCTTTTTTTCAATCAAACGCCTACTAATTGTTATGCCCCTTCTGCACAGCGCTATTTACCACAAAATGTTGTATTCCACCTCACTAAGAGTCTGGAGAAGAAGAATCTCCAGAGTCCAATCAAGATTAAAAAGATGTTTTTGGCAATGTCATGTTGGTTTCCCTGTAGACATGAGTGACTGTTTAAAAAACCTTTTATGGTCAGATAGATTGTTTTGGACGGACATCAATAAGTTAACGTTGTTTTGCAAAAGCTAAAAATAAATGTATGAGCTGATTGACGAACGGAGACATGCAACAGGAAACAGAAGTACGGAGCAACCTTTCAAATTAAAAGCCCAGATTTCAAAATAAGATATTTAAACATCACACACAAAACAGCTTGAAGAATACTTAACACTTAGTACAGTATATATATGTCCTAACGTTTTTAGTCTAGAAGTGGAGGATTTATTAATAACATTGATAACATTATGTGGCTGTAAATAAAGTAGTAGTGCGAGGAACAAATTTATTGTTTTTTTTCATAGGGTGTGTGGATAATGAAAAAAGGGATTAAATAGACTTGTTCCTTAAAATTAAACTAATGTATTAAAATACTATTCATGATAAACACTGATGTTAATTATTTCATAGATTTGAATGTTTTTGTACATAGTTAATAAACAGCACTTAAGTGCAAAAATCTCCTGCGTGCTTAATATGTACCTACCGATAAATATATTTCAACATTTAGAGACTCCGAAAATAATTTATTATGAAACAAATTATTTGGCATAATCTTTGCATGCCCCGGAGTATCTGAGAGACCCCCCCCCCCCCCACACACACACACACACACACACACACACACACACTACCACCACCACCACATTTATAAAAGTGCTGGGTGATACTGCCCTCTAACGGATTATACATGCAATGCATGTCTCAGATCATATCAGGGATTTTTTTTTATTATACTCATGAAATAGAGGGTTCAGAAAGTCTTGTATTTAATATGATACGTTTGACTTTATAGGATTAAATTAATAGCGGTGAGAGAGATCAGCCATCTTTTTTTTGGTCTTGTCCTCATTCCAGTCGTGGATAAGCTTCTCCAATTAATTTTTAATATGATTAATTCTTAACGGATAGTTGCCCAATCCAGTTCTCCAAGCCCAAGACCTCATCCACCCAAAGGGTTGGAGTTCATTGTCCAGATTGTCAGCACAAATCATATGGTTCATTCAGTTTTGTTGTGGTGCACATGTACATTTTTTTTTTTTACTAAATGTGTATCGTGGCTTTGTGCAGGTGATGTTGGCACCCTTGGTAGACATCGCCTTGAAGGTTTCGCAGCTTCATGAGAAGACTGGACGCACTGGCCCCACTGTGATCACATGATTCCGCTGCCACATTGCCTCCACTCCGCAATGATCACCTTTTAGTCTTCTGTATTTACTTAAGTCATTGGCTGACCTACAAATGAACTGGACAAAACACAGGACAAGGTTTACACTGCCATATTTCAGTTAGTGTGTGGAATTTTCACTAAAAAGGCAAACTTGTTCATTGAAATGCCTTACACAGACATGTTGACTTTAATTCCTGTAGCTTTTCAATAGTAAAAAAAAAATGTATATAAGAAAATCAACGTCTAATGCATGATCTATTGTGTTGTCCAGTTTACTCTCAAACACTGTGACAAACAAGTAACTGACTGGAAATCCGAAAGTTTCTTTCGTCCTAGTCTTTCATCTTGATGGACCTGGTGCCTTCCCCTCTTCTTTCAGACTAGACAGAACCATAAAACCCCAAAGAAAGCAATGTGAAGATGAGGAACTAAAAATAAATTACAAATAAAGTAACCTTTATGATCATTAGTAATTGTGGTCCTGTGTTGAATTAGATTTACTACATTTACTCTTCCAAAGTTGGAGTTGCACATGGATTTTCCCCTCTCATGTCCATTTCATTGAATACACCTACATCATAACACGATGTATCAAAAATGATACCCTTACAAAAATGTCATGTTTATTAAACAAACATCAAAATAGCATTAATCTTTTTTTTCTTCACTACTGTATGTTGAAGAATGAATTATAATTAGTGAGTATAACTACATGAGTTTTGTACTGTGGTGAGCAAAGTTTTGGTTCAGTCTTCCTGGTGAATCAACTCCATAAGCCTCCCATACATAACATAAATCCAATCCAAATTTGCTTCTTTATGTGCAGTTTTCCTACAACGAGATGGTCTGTATAATCCTGAAAAATGTTGCACGTAAAAAAAAAAAAGAAAGGAAAAAAATGGACCATTTGTGAGCCAAATTGGAGTCAACTTGCACAACTGCCATATCTGGACTGAAATTGGCTGCAATTTGCTTAATGGGAGTAAGGGTTAAAACTCAGGTGCAGGAAGGCTGCATGTTTCCCTCTGAACATGACAGGGAAAATTGGCCTTAATCACAAATGGTATACTTTGCAACAATTTATGTCATACATGTCAATGTGTCGTGCCTATGACCATCAGTTCACTAATCCCTCACCAAAGCATGTGGGTTAGTTAGGTTAAAGTTCTTGAGCTGGGATTAGTCATTCAGGTTGTGTTTTCCAGTGAAAGAGTTTGATGTATAACTACGATGCGTATTTCACATTTCCTGGGATTTGTGAAAACCTTTGGGACAGCTGTGTAGAAGTCTTTCAACGTTGTTCAGACCCATCATGATGTCCTGGGAATCATGATTGCATTGCACAAGGGCCTAGTAATGCAAAATGTCTTCCTCTTGTGTGAATGTCGCTAATGGCACCCAGGCTGTATTTGGATTGGCTGTCATTACATCATGTAATCACACAAAGGATTACATTAAGATGGTCTGCTCTGCTGCTATTAAGAGACCAAATGGCCTTTTGGAGAGCTGGAATGGCGCCATGTTTACAGAGGGACCCATTCAGTTCACCAGAGAAAAGTGGGCAACATGACAGACAAAGACGTCATTCTCAAAACTATTAAATAAGGTTAAAGAATACAAAAGTTTCATATTTCCTGCTTGGCATCTTGTAATTCTCTCTTTGAGACTCTTCTTTAAACTGTATACGACAGTTTGGTGCCCAACCTTTTCTATGCTCTGTAACTCTAAAACGTTATTATAATTGAAAGTTAGCAATGGTGAAGAATTGCGCTATTCAATACCAAGACTTTTTCCAAACATATTCAATGCGAGCCCCACTAGCCTAAACATACTATTGTGATTAATTTTGCATTTGTTCAATATCCATCAGTTTCATTCCATCTTAGCAAGGCGGCCATTTTGCAACCTGCTGTTGTGTAAAAATGACATCACAGTTTCTCAGGTAACGACCAATCACAGCTCAGCTTGTGAACGTAACATAACCAAACTCATAAAGCAGGTGAGCCGTGATTGGTCTTTAACTGAGCCCTGAAAAACTGTGACGTCATTTTTAGTCGACATGAAGTGGCAAAATGGCCGCCCCTTGAGATGGTTAAATACAGGTGTTTTTTGCTGCTTAAATCATGTTCTATAAACACAATACTAACCAGAATGCCGTGTTTAGACTAGTGTGGGTACATATAGAATATTGTGAATAAGATTTTGGGGTTGACTTCGCCTTTAAAGGAGTTATTGATACAGCTCTTTCACTGGCTTTCATTGGATTGTGCAGGTGTATTTACACATTTAAAATTGAAGAAAATTTGTAACATACAAATTGTCACTAGAATACCAATCGTCAAGGTTTGTTTTTGTTTTTTTAATAAATATAGCACATTTAAAATGCAGTAAATACTGCTCAAATTGCTACACATATTAATAACAATAACGGTGAAAAAAATACAAATTAAACAATAAAATGGAAATGTTCAACTCAGTGTGCATACATTATATAGTAAAACACTATCAGAAACAAGAAATAACAAATAACACTAAAATAAAACACAATAAAAACGAAATGGACATTAAAACAATAAAATGCAAGTGTCCAGGTCAGCTTGTTTAAACGCCAGCATAAATAAATACCTTTTTTAAAGTGACTTAAAACATTCAATAGATGAGGCAGAGCAAATATTCCGAGCCCTCATCGCCCTCAGAACTGTGAGGGGCTGCTAACCACGAATCCACTATACATTCTGACCTTGTGACACACCTGTGCGCTATTAAATCACCACTGATTCCCAGATGGACACTTTTGCCTTCCATTAATAACCCTCCAACCATTAGAGGCACTATTCACAAGCCTCATGTGATTGGAACCCCTCTTTCTTTTTCTTTCTTTCTTTCTTTCTTTTTTCTTTCTTTCTAATGAATTGTACAGATAAATTCTTCCAGTTGGCAAACATTCCCAAACAATTCCACTTGCACCACCATGCAGTAAACAAACCCTTCCATTCCAATTTGAACATGGCTAAGCTATCAAAAGAAAAAGAAAAAAAAGAGAGTAAATGGTTTTGAATTTATTTTTAGCCTTCTTCACTACCACTGTAGTTTGAACGTGTAAGTGGGGAATCGTACAAAAGCACCGTAATTTATATTTCAACAGTTAAGTTGATTCTAAAATAGACAAGGTGGACAGTACAGTAAGTCAAAATGGCGGTCATACTTGGTGAAAGGGCACTCTCCGGTCATTGAAAAGCATTAGACTTTAGATCGTTGTAATTTGACGTGTGAGGATTATTTTTATTTCAAAATATGATGAAATGTCGTTTATTACTATATGGGTCATTCCAGAAATGAAGGACATTTTACATCCTTCCCATCAAATTTTAAATAATTAACATACAAAATTGTAAAACATGCAGTTTCTGAGTAAATGTACTTGACCTGAGACCAAATCTACAAAAACTAAGAGAAAAAAATGCTTAGAAATAGTTTTTTATAAATACCATATAAGTCTGGAGTACCCCCTAAAATGCCATTTTTCTCAACCCAATGACCAAATTAAATCTAAAATAAAACAGTTAAATGAGGATAAGCAGTTCAGAAAATGAATGGATTAAATAAATGTCTTTATTATTATTGTTATCTCTTTTATCACAGTCTTTGCTAAAGTTCCTTTTGCGCATCAGCCGGGTGCAAACCATGTACACAAGTCACTTATTATTATTATTTTCATTGCTGATGCCTTTTTGTAACTGTGGGAACATTTGTTTTAATAAACATAATATTTCAAATTATTATTATTTATGGAACGTGTGTTAAATAGCTAAAGAGCTAGCTTCTATGCTAATGCTAACATTTGTCTGGATTTGTAACCCCGTGAAACCACCACAATAAAACTTCTATTGACAGTACACTCTAAAAACAGTTGGGTCAAAAGTAACCCAATTATGGATCAAACATGGACCGATACACTTCATGGGTCAATTTGACCCAACTTTCTGGGTTGTTTTATACAAAATACCCAATTTTTTTTACCAATATTTAAGACTTTACACCAAAAGACCCATTTCTTGACTCAAAGTTGGGTCAGATTGAACCAAGTAGAGGATCGATCCATTTTTGACCCATTGTTACAGATTTTAAAACAGTTTCTAGGCCTTCAGTAAAAGCACTGAGAATTACAGCACTCTTTTTACCTTCTTTCACAGCCGTGTTGAAATCCGCCTGTTTTGCGGAGGCCTTACGTCGCATCCCTCAACCATGAAACCATGGGATTTTCAAGTCGCAAGAAAGATAGAATGATTGCTGGACTTGAGGTTGAGAGGAATGAGGATACTAGAGATGTTGCTAGAATCCGAGGAGAGGCGAAGGCCATTTGTGACATTGAGGAGGGTGTTTTCAGAATTGTGAGAGAAACAAAAATCTAGTCTGGAATGAGGTTGTTGGGAGGGAGGTGTTTTGATTTGAGAAGTGATGGCTGGCCTATTCTAGCAGTTCAGATAAAAATGGAAGCTTCGATACGAATCATTGCATAAATTCCCCGTTGTTCTATTGGCATTGTCCAGCAATAAGCATGCACCTCCCAGTTTGTGTGACCTTTTTATTCATCTGTTATCTCTGTTATCTATTTTAGTTTTTCTGAAAAGCAGTCTCTTTACGTGTGTGCCTTAAATTTGTCATCAAAATGTTTTGCATTTCATGATAATTTCTTGGGGAAAGATTCTTTGAGCTAATCAAATTTTATGGTCACTACGTTAAACTTGAACAGTCTTGTGGAAATACGTTGTAGTTTGCTCTAACAAACAAACATGTATACATGACAGAACAAAAGCAAAATAACAGAGAAAATGAATTGGAATAAAAATGAACATTAGGATGAATCAAAAAAATATGTAGAGATTCTCAGAATACAGTTAGTCACTTATCGTTTGTTATTCCGAAAAATAAATGCAAACAAATGAGTAAACGTATTTTCATGAAAATAGAAAACGTTTTAGGTTGTTAATTTCTATAATATTTGTTATGAACGGCATTCTTATCTTCATTCAGTTTTATTGTCTAAGACATGACTGACAGTATTTTTGGTCTTTCCATGTGCTGTGGTCTCTGCAACAAGCCTCTGGGCTGTGCTCTTGCAAACAACCTCGACGACTTTATCCAGCATTCATGACTGAAAAGATCTTGGTGGAAAAGACGATTTAATGTTGAACCCAAGGGGGCCAAACCTTCGCAGAGTGTTAGAGGGTCTTGATGACTGGTACAGTGGACACGGATACCCATGAGTTTCACGGCCACACAGGCACATGCAAAGAAAATGTCAAAGGAACATACACGTACAGAATTAAAGCATGCACAATGCTTAAAGCGACTCAACTGTGCGACAGCCATGACAGAATCTGTTCTCCCTGGGATAAACGCTTCTTGATTCCAGCGGGGTCCATCATATAATTGGAAGTTATTTTCCTGTAGTTTGCCTTGGCCTATTTTAATTTGAGTCTTTAAACTAACTACTGCTTTGTATGGACAATTCGGAACATCTGATGGTCCTCCATACCGTAGGGTGAAAATAAACATGTCAATAAGGTGGGGCTTTAGGACCCAGATGCGGGAAGGCAGAGCAAGGAGGCAGAGGTGCAGTCCAAAAGAGGTTTTAATTTCAAATCAAAAAAAAGCTAACTTCAAAGTACAAAACAAATGGAACTAACAAAACCTGAAGCAAAACATGAAAAAACAACTAAGGCGAGACTAACAACATGACATGGATCCAGATAAGGCAAAGATGTCAGCGTGACGTGGCGAAAGACTTACAAACGTGGCAACAGCAAAAATGAACCGACACAGACAGGGGGGAGACAACCGACTAAATACACCTAAACACTAATGACATGACAAGACACACCTGGCTGAGGGCACTGATTGGATGACACATGAGGGTAATGGGGAAAGGTGGACACAATCAAGGTTGACACAGACACCACACGAGGAAGGGCAAGTGACCAGAAACGAGAGGAGTCAGACTTTTCACACTAAAACAGGAAATGACAAGACAAGGGGAAAACATGACAGGGAGTAAACAAGACTGAAAGTAAACATGACAAAACAGCGTAATGCTTTTGCCTGTAACTAGTAGCATACAAAGCTCTCATAAAGTTATGCCTAAAAGTTGTTGTGCGGTTGGATGTTCCAACCATAACATGATGGAAACTTAATTATGATTCCATGAAAATGTGTCAAAGCACTGAGGAGTAAAGTTTATTAAAGTGTAGACAGGGTGGCCAGGCTAACTCAACCTGAGATCAAACAAACCTATCTCGGGTTGAGTTAGCCTAGCTACCGTGCCATATGCTAGTCTTTTGACATGTTTTAGCTCGCACGTCGCACATTTAAATATTCTATGGAACACTTTTCACATTATGCCCCTGGATTGACTGGAACCAGTTCAGGGTGTACCCCGCCTACTGCCTGAAGCCAGCTGGGATAGGCTCCAGCACCCCCACGACCCTTGTGAGGAATAAGCGGTTAAGAAAATGGATGGATGGACTTTTTACATTATTTGCTTAATATACAATATTCAGATGACCTAAGAACTAAATTGAAGAATTAAAATCGCGTATGCATACAACATGCGATTTTAATTTTCATTAAAAAAAAAATAATTTATGTAATGTACAAGAGGCTCTTGGCTGTTTTTAAGAACATTGATCTAACGTTAGACCAATTACATCCAATTTCTGTTCATATCGCACTTTTGCTTCAAATCACATTTTGAAATCAAAATAATCCTCACAAATCATACTACAACAATCCAAAGTCCAACGAGAGCTTGTATTCATCAAATAAGACCGCCATTTTGACTTGTGATGTAATTGTGACATAAGCTCGAAATTGATAATGTACTTTAGTCGGTAATTCGCACAACCTCGGAGGTATGGAAGGGCCAAAGAAACTGCAAAGATTCTGAATGTTTGTTGGTACAGCAATATCGTCAAATATCTTTAAAATAAATTACGCTTTTAATTCAAGTGATACCAATTTAGGCACACCCTTACACTATCGCAAATCAGCAGGAAGCCTGGGCTGAATCATCTCTATACTCTGGTTAACAACATCTCCCCGGGGATGATTCTAAAAGTCGATGGATGGAAGGAAGGAAGTGAAGTTAGATTTTAATTAGTTACACTAGTAAGGCTGTTGTTGGCCTGCTCCGAGACTTGACAAGGACCAGCAACATTGTCGGTGAAGCCTTATACTTCCTGGACAACATCACCACAGAGGAAGTTCAACAAACACTTCAAACCAAAAATAATTACATTTTAGGGCCTTTTCATATTTATTTTTCTCTGAGGCTCACAACGAAGCCAAAAGATACTTACAGAGAATATTAAGAGGTTAGTATCATATTAATGATCCCAGTCAGGTCGAGTCCAGAAGACACTACTACATTGTTACCAAATTACCAATCTTTTGCTTTTATCTTCTCCATGTGTGCAGTCACATGCACATGACAAAGTATGTGCCACAAATTAATTCAGTAAAATGAAACAAGGTGTGTGCATGTGTGTGCGCGCACGAGTGTGTGTGCGCGTGCGCGAGTGTGTGTAACATTTGTACAAGTTTTACTAATTGAAAAATAAAAACTTGTTTTTGCCTTTTATTGCATATTATGCCTTTTCAGCCTAACGTGGAAATATGTTATATATTTTTGTGTTGCATGCACTCTACTCCAATGAACCAATCCACAAACATTAAAGCACTCATAGTGCTACAGTTTTTTTGGGAAGAAAATCACCTTTCTACAAGAAGATGGGTCACGAGTGTGTCTTCCAGCATTAAAATGAACCAAAACATACTGGCAGATCAGTAAAGGAGTGGCTAATGAAGAATTTTTTATTATTATTATTATTACCTTTCTTTCTTTCTTTTTAATGCATGAGGCCAATAAAAAAAAAGTGCAGTTGGCCGCAAATCACATATTGTGGATGCCTTGGGCCCTATTACTGTATATCTGATGCTAGAGAGTGATTCCCATATAGTATAAACTGTATTTATTTATTTACATTATATCCTTCGTCTTGTGTTAACTTTCTGTTACCATCTCTTATGTTAACGGGTCGGTTTCGACCCGTGTCTTAAATCAGCTGTAAAATACACTAAAAACAAGTAGTTATCATCCAATTTATTTCTCATCTCTTGGTTGGCTTGTTAGGCTTCCTTATCCATGAAAATATTAGTTTTAATGTTTTTGGTGTTGGCTTCTGGGCCTTTTTTGTCAGTATACCAATCGATTTCAATAAAAAAATTAATTTAAATATTATTGACTATAGTAACATCTAAGGTGTTACGGGTCGATTTCGCTCCATATATATTTACTTCAAGAAAAATGCAAAAAAGTGTTTTTTCAGCAGTAGAACTTTAATATAAGCACAAAATGAAAAGCAAATGATATTGTGACCCTGCAGTCCAGTAGTCATATCGAGGACCACACGTTTTCCTTGTTTTTTCTCAGGAATGCCACTTGCAGCTTTGCCTGTGTAAATCTGTAGCTTCCATGCATAGCTGGTTTTTGCATCGCAGCCTGCCCAGATTTTTATGCCGTACTTCCCTGGCTTACTGGGTATGTATTGCTGGAAGGGGCATTTTCCCCGAAAAGGGACAAGACGTTCATCGACTGTCACCTCTGGCCCTGGGTTGAACATCAGTGGAAGGAGTTGCGTCCATCTCTCTCAGACATCCCTGATGGGAGCAAGCTTGTCAGATCTTGCTCTGCTATTTCGGTTGTCAAATCTGAGGACTCTTGATATCATTCGAAAGGTCTGCAGTGACATTGTTGCCCGGAAAATATTTCTGCCTGTCGATGCGTCCCAGAGACTATCAGCGGCCTCATTGCAGGATCTGTACACTCCAGCAAAAAAAAGAACACCAATGTAAGCATCCAGTTATTCCTCATCAATGTCTTTCCACATGTCGTCATGGACTTTTTTTCCTTCAAGGTTTGTCATAGCTATGATGACTCTTTTTAGTGACAATGGCATAAATAGCTCGAAACATGTCTTGATGTCGCTTACTCTTGTCACAGCAAACCTTGTGATTCCAGGGGTCATTTTTATGACATTTGCAGCAGCTGCCCTGCCATGTACATTATGGGGTACTGAGCTCCAAAAGATCTTACCATTTTTGGACTTGAATCTTTCAGTGGGAGGAGCTTCACAACCAGTGACCTCCTCATCAGACTCATCAGATATGTCTGTGTCTTCTGGATGATACTCCACATTGTTTTCCTCCTCAGAAACCTGCTCATCCACATCGCTATGCTGCTCTGTGTCCTCTTCCTCTCATTTTCATCAAAAAGATTATCCAGAACTTGGGTCGCTGAAAATCTTCTTCTCATGTTTGTATGCTGCAAATTGGAGATGTGCACTCTACAAGTCAAATGACCCTTCAAATGAATGAATTGACCTTACATGTCAGGACATGGCCTTCTCTGTTAGTTTTGTTTTTGTGCAGGTGTACTGGAAAACACGGCAAAATGAGAATCCCCTACAGCTCACAAGATTGGGAGAGGAGCTGGCTGTCAGTGGCTGACAGTGCAATTATGAATCCAGTTTTGTTGGCTCTAATTATTGCTTTATAATCTTATTTTTATAACTGGGTCGAAACCGACCCTAACAACACAAATGTAATAATTTCAACCAGAGCATTTTAGAATTTAGTGAAAACCTTTTATTTTGTTTTATTTTGTTGAAATAGAGGTTCCTGACAAAGTCAAATAGCCTTGATGCAATAAACTAATTTATATGGTTCTTTTATGCATGTTAAACTTAAAAACTGGTCGCTGCCGACCCTAACACAAGACGAAGGATATGCTATATCTTTATGGTGATTTACAACGCAGCCAGCGTGTTTACTGTCGTTCACATTCTTTGAAATGACCAAAGTAAAAAGAGTTGTGACTGTTCCGTTTATGGACAGCAGGTGGCGACACGTGGCTTCGAGGCAACCATGTGTTCCACTGTATCTGCAGACTTCTGAGTGAGTGTGAGGTTAGTGGGCAGGATCGCGATCATTTGGGCAGACGGGAAAGAGGAGAAAGTGAGCAGAGCTCCGCCAAGGAGGAAAGAGACGCACAATCCAGCAAGACCGCTGAGGCTCAACTCTGTCGCAGACGCTCACCCAGGTTACACGCTCAGGAACTGTACTTGAAGTCGTAATTTATGCTCTTTTCCAACTACAACTTCTGGTTGGTGGATGTTTAAAGCTGGCCAAGGTGTAAAGCAGAGTCGAAGGAATGTATCCAAGTCGGACCGCGGTGAGCGGGTGTCTCCGGGGATGTCTAGGTTGGATGGTCGTGCTGCTCCTCGGCTTCCTGGACCTCGGCGCGTCCGGTGAGTCGCCAAACTTTTTCAACCACTTAACCGCCTCAACATATGCTCTGGATTTCGCATCCACACGCACGTGTTGAAATGTGTGTCAAAATTCACAGCACAGATTTTTCCTGTGATGCTCCAGTTGTGAGTTCATTACACAAGTCGGAACGGCAATTAAATTAAATCCCCCAACACCGTTCATGCCACTATGCATGTCTTTGTTTGCCTCCCCTATTGGTTTTGCTTGGCCGTGATAATCCCATACGTGTAATTTAAACACTGCCCCTCGCAAAGAAGGCGACCTCCCCTCTCATGTAAATGATCTTAGTTAATGGGGCCCATTGTCAGTGAGCAGCAGCCACACGGGGAAGGGCTTGACTCCCCGGGCCTAAGATGGGAGCCTCTTAGCGGGTCAGCTGGAGAGCTATTGTGCGAGTCCTCAGTCAGGAGGCATCTATCTATCTATCTATCTATCTATCTATCTATCTATCTATCTATCTATCTATCTATCTATCTATCTATCTATCTATCTATCTATCTATCTATCTATCTATCTATCTATCTATCTATCTATCTATCTATCTATCTATCTATCTATCTATCTATCTATCTATCTATCTATCTATCTATCTATCTATCTATCTATCTATCTATCCATACATACATAAAAATCTTATCTTATCTATCCATGTAGCTCTTGTATTAGACACCATACATAATGCTTTAGCCACTGAGTGAGTGTATATTTCACATGGTAATATTTTTATCCACTGGCAATAGCAAAGCTAGTTTTGTTGTTGTTGACCCTTGTCTACATTTCATATTTTCCGTGTATGTTATGAATAAGAGCACAACTTTTTTCCTTTTTTGGGGGGGCAGTATTATGAAAGTCAAGTTTGAGCTGTGGCACAACAAACTAGTGGTTTGTTAATTCAGTGGTTGTGAATAGTGTGAGAACTACAAGTACAAATTGTGTGCCAGTGAATGTGTAGGTTGGTAGTGCAGATAACCTCTTTTTAGTGGCAAAACAAAATGAAAACTTTGAGAAAAGAGGCAAGAACTATGCATAGTGCATGACTCACGGCAAAATAACTGATTTCCCTCAGCCTACCCACATGCTAAAATAACATATTCACGGCCAACCTTCTGTAATCACGGTGAAATAGCTGTTCACGTCAGGCCAAGAATATATCACTCCGGCGATTGACCAATCAGAGCCGTCCATGGCAAAATAACAGCAGGAGAGTTGCCGGTCACAGCAAAAGTCTTTTTTTTTTGCAGTCACATTTTAATTAGCATGTTCATAGAAAAAAGAGCAGCATGACACAGCAGCAATCACAAGGAGATGACTGCAGCATTCTGTCTAGAATAAGTTTGTAGTGTTGAAGTGACTCAGGACACATAACGAGGAAGAAACTAAAAGGCATCATGGCTTTCTTTTAATTGCTGCTGGATCCAGAGAAAGAGGTTAGCTAAGAAGTGGGACACTGAGAGGACTGAGCCACACAATGAAGCTATGGGAAAGAGTAGTTGAAGCTAGACTGAGGGCAGAGGTGAACATTTGTGAGCAGCAGTATGGTTTCATGACAAAAAAAGAGTACCACAGATGCTGTATCTGCTTTGAGGATGTTGATAGCGATGTACAGAGAAGGTCAGAAGGAACTGCATTGTGTCTTTGTAGATCTGGAGAAAGCTTATGACAGGGTGCCCAGAGAGGAACTGTGGTTTTGTATGAGGAAGTCTGGAGTACCAGAGAAGTATGTTCAAGTGGTGCAGGACATGTATGAGGGCTGTAAGACAGTGGTGAGGTGTGCTGTAGGTGTGACGGAGGAGTTCAAAGTGGAGGTGGGCCTACATCAGGGATCAGCTCTGAGACCTTTCTTGTTCGCTATGTTAATGGACAGGATAGACAAACGAGGTTAGACACGAATCTCCATGGACTATGATGTTTGCTGATGACATTGTGATCTGTAGTGAGAGCAGGGAACGGGTGGAAGAGAAGCTAGAGGTGTGGAGGTTTGCCCTGGAATGGAGGGGAATGAAGATCAGCCGTAGCAAGACTGAGTATCTGTGTGTGAATGGGAGCGACTCAAGTGGAAGAGTGAGGTTAGAGGGAGAAGAGACCAAGAAGGTGGAGTATTTAGGGTCAACAGTCCAGAGCAATGGAGAGTGTGGAAAAGAAGTGCTGAAGCGTGTGCAGGCAGGCTGGAACGGGTGGAGAAAAGTGTCAGCTGTGATCTGTGATAGAAGAGTTTCAGCTTTCTCTCAGCTTTCTCCAGAAAAAAAGAAGAGTTTCAGATAAAATAAATGGAAAGGTTTAGAAAGCTGTGGTGAGACCAGCGATGTTGTTTGGTCTGGAGACAGTGCCATTGAGTAAAGGACAGGAGGCAGAGCTTGGAGGTGGCAGAGATGAAGATGCTGAGGTTCTCTTTGGGAGTGACCAGGATGGATAGAATCAGGAATGAGTACATCAGAGGGACAGCACATGTTAGAGGTTTTGGAGAGTCAGAGAGGCCAGACTGAGGTGGTTTGGACATGTCCAGAGGAGATATAGTCAGTATTTTGGTAGAAGGATGATGAGTTTCCAAATGCCAGGCAGGAGGTCTAGAGGAAGACCAAATAGGAGGTTTTTGGATGTATTTAAAGAGGACATGAAGGTAGTTGGTGTGAGATCAGAGGATGCAGAGGACAGGGTTAGATGGAGGCAACTGATTCGCTGTGGCGACTCCTGAAGGGAAAAGCCCAAAGGAAAAGAAGAAGCTGCTGTTGTGCCGCTAAGTAAAAGTCACTGGTATTTTACTTCATGTTATAAATGGAATTTCTTGCACAACCAAATAATCTAACATGGGAACGGAATCAAGGAACTGCTTTAGAATATTATGACAAATTACAACTCAACCACAAGCTAATCAGATTTCAAATGATGCTTTGTAAAAGGCAAAGATACGTTAGATTGGCACCAAATGTATTTATTAATTGTTTTTGTCCATTCATTTTTAAAGGTCCATGCCATCATTACATTTTAATGATAATTGTTCCACCGTTCAACAAAATCCACAGGATTAAAACAATTAGTTAACAACAAACAAACGACATTGAAAACATAACTTCTTTGATGGAGCTTATAAAGTTGCAGTTATTTATCACCAGTTATTCAAGCCATGTGTTTTTAGAAAAAAATGAGTAAGTACAATTTTGTCTCAAGTTTAGTGCATGTTGACTTGTGGTCAAAACAAGACATTCGATGCTGACTTTGGGAAACAAATCAGTACATTAATAAAAATGCTAATGCTGTGTATTTTTTTTTTTAAGTTATAGTCTGGTGAATTGTGTAATCAGAAACGGCATCAGTTAGATATTCCAGCTGGCATCACATATTATAAAGCAAATCTTTCCATCCTGTTGGAAAATGAATGCTGCTCAAAAAATATTGGAATCAGCAACAGAGGTACTTCTTACTCAGTGTTTAAAAAGGAAGCTGGATAATAGTTTTAAAAACATGCTCTCTTCTAACTTTTTTTAAAATTTGCATCATCACCGCTCGCTGCTCTATACAAAGATGGAAACATTTCAAGTGATAGCTTAATATTAAAAATGATTTTCAATCATGCATTTGAAGTCGTAAAAATAAAAAATAATCATCTTAGCTTCTTCTGAAATCTTAATATTGTATCTTGTAGCAGGGAAATCAGATTTCCAAAAAGGTGTACAAATACTCTATAGAAATGTGTCCGGCCGCCGTATGGAAAATGCTCACTCTCCTTCCATCAATCAAGCTGTGCCCTGAAGCTACAAAATAATAATCTGTGACAAGCCTATAAAAATAAATTGACGACAATGTTTTCCGACTATATAAACTGTGTATGTGTTCCTGACGCGGGGCATTCGTCTGCAAAGGTAAAAGGTCCTCTGCAGAGCATAGGCCCCCATGTGAAATGTGTTTAGAATTGCATTTAGCTATTTAATAACACTCAGGAAGCTTATAGATCATGTTGGGCTCAGCTGTCAAGCTGGAGTCTGCAAGCGAGCGCCATGTTGACACTAAAGGCACTTCACATCTGGGGGGGACGAAGAGGGAGAGAGCGGGGGCACTAATGTATTAGGGCTTGTCCTGATCTGTGAGCTGCTCTGTGTCATCTGACGTTTTGACAGACATTGTGGAAGCAATATACAAGCAGGTTAAAAAAAGAGGTGTTGCTCTGGTAGCGGTGTCATTCTCCTTCCACTGATCAGCTGCTTTGATTCTTTTATGCATTAGGGTATATTGTATGTCAGGGGGTTGGCGTCTTAGTGTACTTTTTTTTTCTTCTTCTAATGATTCAATTTTCTCCACCCATCTAATTTTGACAATTCATATATTCTGTACCTCTAAAATGCTATTATTGCTGTAGCAGTAATCATGCTATACTCACAATAACAAAACTTGAGAAATGATCTGTTCATAATTTGGCAGTTTTGGTAATGTCGTATTTCCAACATTAAAACTGTGTTTACTGCCTACTAACAATGATTCCTTTTAGAGATAGACATGTATGGTTTTTTTAAGGCCGATACTGATACCAATTATTAGTAGCGAAGGAGGCCCATAACCGATATTTGGAGCCGATATTCATTTTCATTTCAAGGGGAAAAAAATATTGGTGTAAAAATTTTTAAAACTACAAATTCCAGTTCTTAACCTGAATTTATTGAAAAACCTTTCAGATTTGCAAAATGTTAAAAAAAAATAATAATAATAAAAAAAAAATATTTAATTAGAAAATACACATTTGTTGGAAAATTCTGAAAAGAAGTTCAGGAAGTTCCCAGGTCATCAGCACGTCTCCAAAAACTTAAATGAAAACTTAAGTAAATAGCTCCTGATTCATTTCTCCAGTAAATAAAGTTTTCCAAAATTTTGAAATATCTGAAACGTTACATTATTACTTATCTTTGTTATCCTTTTAAACAATCACAAAAGGTGCAGACTCAAAGCATTCCAAGTGTCAGCAGCATATCTTATAAAGTTAACTGAAAATGTAGCTCCCTGAGGTTAACACGTCATCTGGTGGGCCAGCTATGATTGTCATTGGGCCAATTTTGGCCCGGGTGCCGCTCATTGACAACCACTACTGTATGTCAATCCATTAGCTGTATGACAGTTGTTTTGACAATGTTGTTTTCTCATCTAAATCTCAGGCTGTGTTCGATTTTGCAAGCCTTTCAGCTTGTTGGTGTCATCTTTGCGATCTACAGCCGCAGGCCTACTCTAACTCTACGATTTTTAAAATGCTTTTTATGCTGGTTACTGCATAAAGTTGTTAACTAACATCAGTTCTTGTTATTTACACAAAATGACCATTTTTTAAACCCTTTAACTCCAGTGTGTTTACACATTGTGTAGATTGCGAAACAACCTCAAAAATACTATTTGCATACTATATATTCTTGGTAGGCCTACATCTTTTCACCCCTTATATTACAGTCTTTTTGCAGCCAGCAGATTGAGTTTTTTCTTCGTAAATTAGAATGTAATTCTTCTCCTTGGCCAGCTGAGGGTGTCTCCGCTTCTTAAAATCAAAACTGTGCCATACATTAGTTAATTTTTAGTTCAGTTCTGTACACGCAAGAAGTCACCTGGCTTTGGAAATAAGAATATTAAAGGAAAATCAATATGAGATAACCTAGTAGACAACATTTAAAAACAGCAAAAAAAAGTGCTGACGCTGGCATTAAAATCTTTTTACCCAAATTGTATGATTAAATGCGGTCTATAGCCTAACATGGAATGAAAAACAAACATTGCTTTTAATCTCCAGAATTAGCCAGGTGGCGCCAAAAGGCACAATTTGATGGCACTATTGATATTTAAAGAGCTAAATTTGAAAATTACAAAATCAGACGAAATCACATCGATTGAAAAGTTTTATTACATTAAAATAATTATTCCAACAAATGAAAGAAGGTGCACACAAATGGCCAGAGAGCATCGAGCCCAGAGGGTTCATAGAGTTGCTCAGAAAGCCAAAGGGCAAAAGACTTCCTTGTTACAAGGTTGTTGTCATGTACTTGTACATGGCATGCTGATGTGGAAGAGTGTGGCAAACAATATGTAAGAAGCAGATGACTACGACAGTTTCTCCTAATTGAGGTGAACCGTGTATGTGAATATTAAAACCAAATATTTTGCACACCTTCGCTGCTATTTTCCCTTCATCATGAGGGGCCTGGCTGCTCACTTCTAAAATACACTCAGCCTTTTAGCGGATATTGTATGCTAATGTTTGCTTTAACTCTCTTAAAAAATATGCAGAACATTTCTTCCCGAATGTATCACTTAGCCTGTGTTTAATGTTTCTATCTCCCCTGTGTGATGTGGAATTCACTTATTATGGATTTTCCTTATGATGTGAGATCATAATAAAGGTTACACATCTTTTCCACTAAATTATTGGTTTGAATGCCCTAACAATATGCTTGGTTGGTAGAGGAATTTTGTATGAGACAGATTTAGGGTTTTCTCTTTTTATTGATCTAAGTTATGCCAAGCCAGGACTTTATGTGAATACTAAATTCAACTTCGGGTAACATTGGCAGAAAACTGCTCGGACTCCCGTAAATTGGATTGTGTGGAGCAAGTGTTTTTTTTTTTTTTGTAGTTGTCACCATGTTTAAACAAAGTAGGCCTTTTATCACATCCCTCTGATCTTTACTAGAGACATTTGATAAAGTTTCTACAACTATAAATTGTGGCCAAGCGTGAAAACCTTTTCTGCAATTTACTGTCTACTTAGGAGGTCAGTCTGTTAGAGAGACAAACCTTACATAGCTTAGGCCAAACTCTAAGTTTAAAGTAAAAGTATGCAGTTGTTTGACTCTCAAAATCTTATGACTACAGGGAGTCCTCGTGTTACGAGCGAGTTCCGTTCCTATGCTGGTAACGTAGCCAATATTTCCACCTAAATCGGATTTCACCGCTACAGTCGAAATTTACGTCAAAATACTTTGTACTGTAATTTTAAAAAACACATTTGTGGCAACCAGAAGTTGCCGGAACCAATATTTTGTGTTTCCGCACAGACATTTATTGCTAACGGACGCTGGGTGCGTGTTAAAACCTCTCAGTAGCTAACTTAGCTTTAGCGTGCTGTCTGTATTTCCTCGCTAAGCGCTGAGTGGGAGTGTAAAATGGCGTGATTAAATTACACTGGGAAATGTTAACAAAAAGAAGGTGCTGGGGACAAGGCACAAGCGTCGTAAAGTGGAAAGGTCGTAGGTCGCATACATCGTTGCGGCAACCGAAAGTTGTCGGAACCAGTATTTTGTGTTGCACACGGACATTTATTGCTAAGGGATACTTGGTGCATGTTAAAGCCTCTCAGTAGCTAACTTAGCTTTAGCGTGCTGTCTGTGTGTCATGGCTAAGCGCTGAGCAATGAGTTATAAAATGGTGTGGTTCTTCTTGGAAATGTAAACGAAAAAGAAGGTGCTGGGGAAGAGGCACGGGCGTCATAAAGTGGAAACGGCGTAGGTCGCATACGCCGTAAATCGAGGACTCCCTGTAGTTTATCTGCCGATGCTATGGCAACCTATGTTTCACCCATTTTATTGTTTTTTTGTAGTAGTATACCTGCCAGAACACCTTTTATATTTGCTGTGCACAATTCAATGGATAAGGGCCACCTAATTATGATTCACGTGCCCCCATTAGACCTTTGTTTGTCAATCATCAGCTCAAAGAATGATGGTCATTCTCAAGGTTGTCATCACTTGCGTAGACACCCAATCTTGTTTTTGCCAGTCCATGAGTCTCGTTGCTATTTCTGCCAAATAAGTGAATCGTTACAAATGTGTTCTGTCGAAAATGTATGCATTTGATGGAGAGTTTGGACTTTTGAGGTTGTACGTCTGGTTTGTAGCTCTGCCTCACAGTTGAGCAGTCCCAGGTTCGAATTTCAGGCTCATTCCTTCCTTTGTGGAACTTGTGAGTTCTCTGGGTACTCCATCTTCTGAAAACATCCATGGTTGGTTAATTAAATACTGTAAATAGTCCATTGTTGTGAATGTGAGTGTTAATGGTTGTTTGCTTATGTGGCCTGTAATTGGCTCGCGACCAGTCCACGTTGCACCGGCATGGGTGACTCTTCTTTACCTTCTACATAGTTCTGTTCAACCCTTTTGACACTTCTGCATAATCACGCACCATCTAATGTGCTTTACTGTCTTTTATTGACAAAATACAATGCTGTTGACAAAGTGACACTTTAAGGAATCTAATGGAATAGGCCACACATGCAGGTATTGCATATCAATTACCAGTGTGTGCTTGGCATAGTTTACCATGGAGGCCTGCAGAGGATAGGCTGCCCTAAAGAGCTCCTTGAGGCCGTGCTTCACTGCAGTTTTATCAAATTACACCTTTGTTAGCATTTGCCATTGCTTACTGTGTCTCAGCTTATAAAGGGTGTAGATCCGGCAAGAGTTCAGTTAATAGGGGGTGGTATACAACCAAACTTTTTAAATCCCCTCTACTTGTCAGAGTAAATCTTTTAAAACAGTTTGTATTGCATTAAGGAAACTCAAACTCAAAACTGGGAGGCTGTGTTCCCTCAGCCCTCAATGACATGAACAACACCACGCTCCAGTTTTTATAGGCATCTTTTGCCAAAAATATTTCTGTTAAAAAGTCTATCACCGCTTGGCAGAATTCCATTTTAAATATTTGTCTTTGGAACGATGTTTTTAAGCTTACATACCGATCCGCTTGAATTTGGCCATGTGCACACACTCATTGGTTGGTTATGAAGCCCCAAAACTATCCCTAACCTCTTGGTCCTACTTTGTATCCTATATGTAGTAATCTCAGCATACTTACTTTTTAAAGCTGCTGAATGCAGATAATTCCATTTTGAATCGCAACTCCCACCTTTGGTTGAAAAGTTAAACAGCACACATTATTCTTCACGCACACAATGCGCGCATGACGTCACATCCGCAGACAGAGGGTGGGAAATTCAAACCTTAATCCAATCTGAAAACTCTTGGCCAGGGGCTTGTAGGAGATACCCATTTGTGAACAGCAAAAGTGTTAATCGGCTAAAGATAAGATATTTGAGTCATAAAAATAGTCAAATAAAAAGGCTATTATAAAGATATTTTTGGGCAAATTGTTACAAAGAGCAGCTTTAAGTGTAATGACATCGTCCATGTAGAGCAATTGTATGTGGCATAAGATAGTACAGCAAGAACATTAAAAAAAAAACAATAAATAGAATTAGAATAAATGTTTCTTAAAAAAAAGAGAAAAAGTTTGCCACAAAAACTCTAATTAGTCGATGAGATCAATATCAGTCCCAATTCAATGTATTATTGAAGGATAATTTGACACCTTCTATAGAAGAGATGCTACTTTTGTTGCCAACATTTGCAAACTTTTATTATGCTGAATGACAAAAAAGTTTTCTTCTTCTAATGTTCGTTGCACTTCTGGTTTACTGCCAGCATCATGCCTGGTTGAAATGTGTGTGTACTGTACAGCGAAGAAGAGCTTTCAGAGATACACTGGGAAATTTTTGGAGCACACCTCTAGAAAATGGATCTTTAATTATTTACAAAAATGTAAGGGCTGTGTACTTATTTTTGAGATATTGTACATATATTATGTTAATTTTCAATCCTTGGACAACTACTGTACCACCAAAGCCATTCTGGCCATATTTCAGTGTTAGGAAAAAAATAAATCCATTGCTGGGGCAGCATTACACCAGTTCCGTGAGGGGTCTTTGATTTCTCCAAATCTATTTTAGGATCATAAAACTAACCCATGTTTTGATCGTTGTCCAAAAATGTGGGCAGGAGTCTGCAGATTATGACTGCTCAACACCCAAAATTTTGGCAAACCCTCAAAGTTTCCTTCAGTTTTGCAAGACAGTTATTCTAGACTCACAGAGTCTCTGTTGGCCTTAAAAATCCAGTTGATGGTTGTACCATTCAGCAGCTTCCTTCAATATTTTTGGAAGAATCTATCACCCAACTATACAAAATGTGCATTTAATTATGCAGACATAAATTCAAGGAAAGCTGTGTGGCGACTCTGTCCAGTTTAGTTAACTCGAGGTTTGTCAACTCATTGAGGCACTTTTGTGTTAAAGGCCGTCGTATTTTGTGGTGACAACTGTTGCGTTATGGAAGGAAATGAAATAGCCAAAAAGAGGGAAAATCTGTGATGCACATTATATTGTCGTACCCCTGTGGCTTTTTCCGGTTCAGTCACACATGTAGAACTTTGTATTTAACTTGGGGGAGGAGTTTTGTCAGCTGAATAACTCAGAAGCAGCACATTCTACATAGTGTACTTACTGTAGTTCCCTTGAAATTCTAAATGTCACTCCCTGCTGAATTAATCCCACTTTAAGATGAAAAATCATGCAAAGTGGAGTGTTAAGGGGAAATTTTACTTAAATTACACTCTCTGTTTTTATAGTATATGCAGTAGATCCACTCTGAATGGTTATTTGGCATCCCAGTAGATGTTGATCAAGGTTGACAGTGACTTGGAACCACCCCGAGTTTACGTTTGCTTACTGATGCGGTTGTGACCCACATGCCAACAGGCCTCTTACACCTCACTCTTGCTTTCCTGTCGCACTGTATATCTGACTCGGGGGGAATAACGATCTCAAAGGTATTGGTTTCAACAAGTCAGGAAATGAAACCCTGCAACTCACAGCAGGAGAATGTGATCAGCTGAGGGAAAAAGGAAGACATCCACCGAGTAAGGAAAATCCATCCGCAGTTTTGTAGAAGGGGTAAATGATTGATTTTTTTTGGGGGTGTGTGTATGTATTGTTGCTGCATCTATCTTTGACAGCTCTTGACCTTTACACGTTTATTAGAAGTCAATGATCTTCTCCTCAGAGGGGTGTGAGTAAGAGGCTTAGGCCCGCGTGATCCCACAGGTTGTTTGCTTAACCTCTGCGTGGTTGCCTTAGTGGTGCTAAGCTTTGCCCACAAGAGCTCATTACATTGCAGTGAGACATGGATTTAGGAGCACTTGAGTACCAAGAAATTGTACAGGCTGTAGAAGTATGCAAACACATACAGTATGATACATTCAACTTTGGTTTCCGTGGTAAAACAATTAAATAAATAAATAAATTGTCCCAAAAATTTGCCAGCCCCTCCATTAGTATCTATATGTTTTTTTGCCATTTCCATTGCAACCACAGCACCAAGGATGTGCAAGAGATGATGACATAGATCAATGTTTCTCCAACTTTTTACACAAATTACTACCATTAAAAAATGCTTGACTCTCCAAGTACATAGGCTGCCAGCCAATCGCTGCGCACACATAGACAAAAATAACTTAAATAATGTACATTGACATGTTTAAACACATTTACATTTAAGAAAATATTTAAAGATATTCAAAAGCAAAGGAAAGAAAATGAAGACTGTACAGTGAAAAAAAAATGCTTTTAACTCTTTCACTGCCACTGACGTTTAAAGACGTCAAGTAAAAACCTACGGAGCACTGCCAATGACGTCAAAAGACGTCATCCAATTTTTTTAAATTTTTTTTTTAAACGGGAGTGGGGAAGCCTTCTGCATCTCTGTTGAAAGTTTCAATTAGGTCTGTTGTGCCTAAGGACTATTTTTGGCCCCTAGAGGGCAGCGATGACTGTCTTTTGACAAGATCGGGTGGCGACCGTTTGCGAGGAGTTCACGCCCGAGCCGTTTTATTTCAAAGACAAAAGCATCGACCAAAGCTAAAAGAGCACATTGATGACAACGATGATCATCATCGATGATGATGATGATGATGATGACTCCGTGGATGGAAAGCATTGATGCGGCAGTAGAAAACGTGGGGGGGGGGAAGCTACGTAGATGGCTGAGGAGGAAGTGGTGCCCGTTTGGAAAGCAGCTCTCTACACTTACAAGACGAAAGGGATCGACCAACGCTAAAAGAACACATTGATGACAACGATGATCATCATCGATGATGATAAAGGTGAATCCGAGCTTGACGGCAAAATTGGAACCGCTGATGCGGCGGTTATGACGGCGTCATAAACACGGAGCACAATCGAGCACGTACAGGCGGACGTTCGATCGGACGACGAAGAGTGCCCCGAGTCCAATGCATATTCATCGGAGGAGTGTGTACAGTCTGCTACTTGCTATTTATTCCCCGGAAAAAAAGGAAAGTGTAACGTGTAACGTTTGCACGCGAAACGGACAAAGTGAAAGTAAACTGTTGTGCGAGTCCAGCGGCGTCTCCTTGCACGCAGGAGAGCGTTATAAAAAGAAAAACTGTATTTGAAACATCCACATAATTGTAAGTAGTACCACAGTTGCACACATTTGTAAATAGTTTGCGAAATTGTTTTGTCAAATTGTTACACTGTTGAATGGAAATAAACGTATTTTGCAATCAAAAAACACTTTTTCATTGTTGGTGAAAGCGTTTTACAGAAGTAAAGCACTATTTAGGTGTTTGTGGCATCATTCATGGACAAAAAGAAGTGTACACTTCACTGGAGTGCATGAAATAACATCGTTTCACAAAAAGCCCCTTTTCTCCGTTTTTTGTTTCAAAACAGAGAATTTCGGTGAAAGTAACCATTTTCTATTGTTGATTACTGTAGAACGGAATAAGGTAGAAACAAACTTTTTTTTCTGATGAAAGATGAGAGTCCAATCTTTCATTTGGTAGTATGTGTCTTTCCATAGTCCAAACACAACATTTTCTGTGGACCTTGAAAGATCAGTCAAAATGCTTAAATCGGCTGGCACTGGCGAGAACCCGTTTCTGAAAACGTCTGGCAGTGAAAGTTAAAGACCTTATAGGTATGGGGCGAAAAAGTAAAAAAAAAAAAAAAAAGATTTTTGTGCAGCATAACAGCTAAAAGCTGCTTCACCATGTTTGTTTTGAAACCTGGGCTCCACTAATTGACCTGATTCTGTAGACCTCAGAATCCTACTGGGTATATATTTAATTAGCAATTCCCTAAAGCATCACACAGTTTATGTTGATTATGGCGGTGCCATATGGACAAAAGCGGTATTGTTATGTCTGAAGGAAGACCACATTTCCTATGAGGACAAGCGCATTGTGTAATTTTTTTTAGCTCAAGCAAGCGAGTGAAAGCCGGGCCAATGTTGAACCTTGACTGTCCTTTTATCCGGGTACTTTCCCTTTTCCTTTTTTGTCTCCTCAGACAAAACTTTTCAGTAGTTTTGCACCTTCTACCAGGAAAGCAGTAATCGTGCATACATTCAAATTGACTTCTGTCTTTGTAACAAATGGGGAAAGTGACATACACCATAAAGCATTCAGCACATTTGTATTTTTTGGCAGTGTTTCTACCATCCTCCTCAAAGTTGCTTAGTGCCAGTCAAAATGATACAGACCCCCTCAGGCCATGGCAAAGGTGCCTGTCAATTAATTTTAAATTGATGTTTCATCAGAAGAGTTATGAAAATGTTTTAAGGTTGGAAAGTTCCTTAGTGCTACTTTAATGTATTCAGGTGTAGTCCCTAAATGTGGATTATTTTCACTCCTAATATGACATGCATGTATATGCAAGTGTTTAGTATGCTCAGTGATAACAACGCTGAAAAAAACCCCACAAGAAATGGGAAGGCCACTCTCAGACATTATCCGTCACAAGTCTCAATTCTCATTACGTGGTGGATGCCAGCCAGCATGTTTGCCCTCAATCTGGCCTTGCACATTAAAGCAGATCAAGTGCGATTGCTGGTATGCGTTGCAAATGTGCACTAGGCGAGTCCCAGTGTAGGTGGTCTTGGAAAGCCACCAAGATCACTGGGCTGTTCCGTAATGTGAAAGTAATTAGCCAGCAGTTTTACACACGGCCGATATGTGCGGAATGACAAGGGGCTATGTAGGTCAGCAGTGAGCTTTCGGTATGTGGTGGTGTCATTGCTTTTGTTCTAGTCTGTAGGTGTCTTGCATAATGTCCAGTGGCAGCTACACATGTGTAACACTGTAAGGGGAAAGGAACCACAAAGCTAAGGTATAAGTTACAAATTCTTTGTTGGGGTTAAAGTTGAAATGTTAAATGAGAATGGGTTTAGTTGGAGTTTAAATCCAGATTTATTCAGTTCCCTGCGGGCCTCTTTGAAGTCTTCACCCTCCGTCTCCTTCATCTGACATTCCCCCCTGATAGAGATCTGCCTTGGACTTATGCTGGAATGTATTCAATTGCTGCCACGCACATATGAATAGGTTACATCAAAAGGTGGGTAGTAACGAGCTACATTCACACAGGTAACTTTTTGGACGCAACATACAAAATTACTTTAAAAAAATTGTTAATTTAGGTCAAATCTAGCTAGCTTAGCTCAGCCATGAACATTTTCAACCTTAGTTACCACTGCAACACCAATCTGTGATTTTTTCTTTCTTCACAAGAACCGTTGACATTTCGTTTGAAATGCATGAGAATTAAGCCTACCAAATTAGTGTTCTACGAAAACATGGTTATATTAATTCAATGATTCTGTTCCTCGCTGTAGAATGCACCTACTATGTGTGTAACCAAATAAAATTAATTAAATACTGTTTATAGGATCTTAAATTCACTTTTTATTTTACAAAAAAAAGGATGTTTTGAAGTGATATTGTTGGAGAATACTGAAATTGCATATTCCTTCTTTATATTTGTGTCTATTTGACATGCAAGTACTATTTTAAAAATAAATAAATCAGAAGTAACTCAGCAGTTACTCAGTACTTGAGTACAGTAATTTCTGCACTATAAACCTCTACTTTTTTTCACTTGCATTCAACCCTGTTGCTAATACAAAGGTGTGTCTTATCCATCAGCTCACAAGGGGGCGCACTATAAGGGAAGCGCCAGAGCGTCAGGCAGAGCAAAACAAGTGAGCCCAAATACAGTAGGAGAGACAGAACGAGAGTGAGACAATTTGCACCATCATTATGGAAAAGAAAGTAGCGGGAACCCGGTGCGGTATCATTAAAACACCTGCGGCTGGTGCGGCTTATGTGTGTAACAAACCCGAGTATTCCCCAAATTTAGCTTGCACAGTTTATAGTCAGGTGCGCCCTATAGTCCAGAAATTGCTGTAGTTATTTTCACTGAACACTTCCTCAAGTTATAATTTGGAGAACTAGAATTTCCTTTTACTAGTGATATTCTGACATAAAGTACTCTTACAATTTTTGGCTACTCTACCCACCTCTGAGTTAGATTAGTTTCCTTTGTAAAGTGAGCATTTGTGGGTGGGTTCATATCACATCATGGGGACCATTTTCTGGGTTTTTACTATCATTGTGGAGACCACATTTCCTTGTGGGTACATTTTGGTGGTCCCCAATTAGTCCAGACCTCATTTTGAGGGTCAAGACTTGCTTTTAGAATTTAGGTTATGGTTGGGGCTAGCGTCAGGGTTGTGGGTAAGCAATCATTTGTGATGGTTGGGGTTAGGGTAAGGGGCTAGAAAATGCATTATGTCAATGGGATTACCCCCATAAAGATAGTACCACAAACTATGTGTGTGTGTGTGTGTGTGTGTGTGCGTTTACAGTGTGCGAGTAAGGTGCGTGGCCTCTGTCACATCTGGCAGCCTGTGGTTTCTTTCATGACCTGCTAAATGAGGGGAAAAATACTCCCAGCTGCCCTGAGGAAACCTCACCTGGTGCAGGCTTGATGCAGTTCCTGACCTCATGCACTCGTTTTTCAACTCATTTCCATTGTTCCTCCCAAAATCTGTGCACACATCTTTTAGCCTTTTATAAAAAGTCAGTGACCTTAGCCTCATGAATCAAGATTAGAACCTTAACATCTTTATTTGTCATGACCTTTTTTACACATTCACAAGTATTGCACACAGTGGGATGTCTTCCTTTACTGTATCACAGTAGTAAAGATAGCAAGTAGCGATGGATTTAAAGGGATTACATCACAGAATTTCAAGCCCTTCCACAGTTAACTATAGGCACATAATAATTAAATCTTACCTTTGACACCATGGTGATGTAATTTTTTATGAAATATTAGGTATTTTGCTGGCTATTTTTCTAATGCGGAAGTAAAACGCCCGGTTCAGTAAAACCTCGCCTTGCCCGTGTGGTTGCTGCGCCCCTGTCGTCCGAGCCGGCTGCTGCCAAGGAGCGCTGTGTGGCCACGCAAGACCGGCCAGCCGTTGTCGTACAACCGCGTCTTCTTTATATGTGGAAATTGGATGGATGTTCAATTCTTCAATAAACATTTGGAACAAAACGGCTCCTTGCTGCAAGAAATCGTAATGGAGGAAGAGGGGAGAAGAGGGAAGAAAGAAAGAAAAGGAAAAAAAAAGACGACTCTACGTGGGTTGCAAACTGGAGACCTGCTGCTTACAGGGCGAGCGCGCTTAACACTACACCTTTCGTTCAACAGCGCAAAAAGTTTTACTTCTTGTAGTTGTCAGCCAGAAGCCTTTCTGGGATTTTAAGACGGCCAATTGTCATTGCACTTTGGCATTGCAAATGTGAAGGGTAATTGATTGCTTTAAATTCATTTTGACAGAATGTTTACTGCTAAAGGCTACTTTTGTCACTATCCCAGGGAGGTCTCAGAGAAAGTGGGCGTGCGTTAAGTCCACAAAAGCGGTGCGGGGGTAAGGCCGTACCTAATGACGTCAAAAAGTTCCAACAGCTCGCTTTCTCTGGTTGGGAGGGGCTGGTACTTGGAGAGCAGAATGACCTAGAATTTCTTATAGAGGGGAAATGGAGGAAAACACATAGCTGGTGAAGCGAAAACGGCCGCTGGAACAAGCTTTGTCCCCTTCTCTTTTCTCTTTTGGACCCTGTCGACTCCTGGCTGCTACCGATCGTCGGCTCACCCGAAAAGCTTCAGCCGTGCTGCCCTCCGCGCTTTGGACGCGGTGCCGACCTCCAGATTCTGAAGGAGCTTCTTTGCTGAAATAATGCTGAAATATGATCATATCCTCTTTATGGGGGACCTTAATATTCACGTGTGCTGGCCTGAAAAACCATAAAATTTAGTTGAGTTGAGTACTGTTCATCCGCGTTGTCTTGCCCCGTGCGCTGATTCGTTAGCCAATTCCAACTCGGTCCGACTTCACGACAGTAATTTATACACTGATCAGACGGCGCATGCCATCAGCCCAACGTTGTCCAACTCCCGACGTCGGATTGGTGTATCTAGGCCTTAAGATGTTTCTGCCTACCAACACAACTGGAACTAAAGTTCAGGATCGTTATCGGGTATGCTGATGAACTGATTATATGAATGAGGTGGGCTAGTGGGCGGAAACATCTAAAAACTGCAGGACTCTGGACCTCAAGGACCGGAATTGGTGAACCCTGTTCTCGATCCTCGCTTCTCACTCTGTTTATATGCAAGCGTCTTCCACCAGAAATTCATCAAGGACATGATGAGATTAACAGAGGAGGAGTAGGTAGAAATGTTTAAGGGAAATGAGACGACTGTTCTTCGATTTTATTTCATAGAGACGTCTGCAAGATGATGTCACATCTTTGATCAGATTAGAAAAAATCTTAATTGTACTGTTCACATTGCATGGAAAAACATCAGATATACATAGTATGTCACATATGGGCAAAAACAATGCGTGCTTTGTGAACATAGCCTTAGTGACATTTGAGGCAGTTAGATTCCTTAATTCAGGTGCTTACTGTCAGTGCAGGTTGAATGGATCGATCGAATAGTTTTTCAGACCCTAGCCGCACGCTTGAAAACCGCTGTTCACACGCCACAGAAAAATATTTAAGCAAGTCTGATGTTCTTTGCATAATCTCAGAAGAAGAACAGAATGTGGGCAGCCGAATTACATGGTGTCTGCAGAAGCAACAATTGCCTCTTGGCATGGGAAAGTCATTTTCACTTTGGCCGCTGTGGGAAGAGCAGATGAGGACCAGCACCCGTCTCTCCCTCCCCTCCCTGAAAACCCGCACCCGACATATTTCAGCTATCTGAAGTGAGCTGAGCTGGGAGATATCAACCTTGAGAGCTGAAAAGCAGCTTTTGTCCAAAACAACCCTCTGAGAGCTCGGGCTGCCTGCTCTATCAGGAAATCATAAACTATGCCGTCCAGCCACAAGTGAAGGGCTGCAAAAAGATTGAGGAGGTATGAAAAGGGAGAAAAACAACATAAAAGGTTTTAAATGTAAACAGGCGGAATTAATGCCACAAGAAGTCATGTTCAAATCCCTGACATTCATTTTTACATTATAAATGAGACTCAGGTGATGTGGCTTCTAAAGCTGGATAATGGACAAGAAGCTGAGAAATGACGGAATAAGTTGCTTCTTTGCTTGGAGTTTAGCAGATTGTCCCACCGTTTCCCCAGGGAATTCTGCTCCAAACAGCTCTGATATGTTATCTTACTTTCTGTTCACCACAGCTTTTAGTGCTGATATCCTCCATCAACAACTCACTGGAGCTAACCGTTGCTATCCTTTTCGCTTTCGCCCTTTCTTTTTTCTATTTTCGCACCGTACATGCAGTCACTTTGCCTGTTTGAGAAGTATGAGCTGTACTGTAGACTTTTCTCCTTGAAGTGGCTGAGAAATATTTTCTTTGTTACCCTTTATTGTGCATACAAATAAAGCAAATCTTGCAAAATTTGGGACCTGCTACCAGTTGTAGCGCTAAGCTAAACATTTTGTATTTTTGTTACAGTGTAGGCATATTTAAATGATAGAGTGAATTATGTGATATATATATTTTTTTACTTTACTGCAATGTGACTAAAAACACACATAGCCTAAAGATTATTATGTCGTCTTTAGATCATTTCATGTAAATGCCAATGCACTTGCTACAGTGAGTTTGCTTCAGGGTGGCGTACTGTAATGACTAGGAAGATCTGTCTAACCACAGGCCCAGTGCCCACATCCTTAAAGTATCTCTAAATAAGATCGAAAACGCCTCCTGGAACCTTGGAGAGTTTTTCATGAGCTGACCCTGCTTGCAATCTAATGTCCCTGTAGAGTTGGGAAATAAAAAAAGAAAATATTCCATCTAGGATCTATAAAGTAGCCCCTGCAAATGAATATCTGATGTATTAAAGTACTTCCTTTTGCCCGAAGACCACCAATACACACTTTTTTCCATGGAATTGATGCACAGAAGCAATTTATCTGCTATAAATGTAAATGCATTTAAAAGCCTCTTCATTATCCTTAATCTCAGACTCACTTTCAGTAGAATGTCAGAGTTAGGATAAACTAATTAGATGAAGTAGATTTAGATGATATCATCATGACGCATTCCATTCAACATTCACGTAATGTATTTAACTAAATTAATTTAGGGACTTTATTGTCATGTGTAGTATCGGCATGTGAAACTCCAACAGTGAGGCACTAATTGTAGTTCATATATTTCATGTGTCTAAGTTTAGACAGAGTCATGACCTCAATGTCTCATATTTGAATAAATGCTGTTGGAATTGAATTTGCTAGTTACCTCAGTTTGTCTTAGAATAACAAAGTTAGGTGAACCGTGGTTATTTAAAGATTTGCCAGAGTCAAAAGGCCTTGAAAGACAAGCGACTATTGTCATTTGAAAATAAAAGCAGTCACATTTGTTGTCATAGGTCTGTCCCAATTACCAGCTTGTTGTGTGAGTTTGTCGAGCATTCAGGTGAACATGTTTATCTGTGTCACGGTGGTTTCAGTAGAAATTCAGTTTAAGGACAAATATTTAAAATTTGAGTTTTGAGCAAGTCAATGTCTGCTTTTTTTTCATGGTTAAACCTCATCCTTATGCAAAATGAATGGCATGCAATAGATGCCTAGGGTAAACGTGGGGGACGGAAGGTTTTCTTTGAAACTTTGAAATCAATCTTAGTTGAAGCACTGATTGACTGCCCCCTCCTCGCCTCTAATGTGGAAGCTTCAGGCACTGCGTGACCTGCTTGCTTTTGAATGATTGATGATGCAGCATCAGGGATAAACAGTAAACTCCTGTTATGCGCTTTTGGGAGGCACAGGGGCAAGGCAAGGCGGGGCATTGTTTTCTCTAAACAAAAAGTGGCGCCACTTTGGTAGTGGCACTACGTCTGTAGTGCAGCGAGCCTACAAAAATGATTTAGAAGCACTGAATTGTGAAAATCTCCATCTTGGTTCACACATCGATTGGAGGCCCCCCTAATTTGGATGCCTCCTTGATGGGACAATTGGAAAGGTTCACAGATTAATTTTTCTGGCTCTTTTAGTTTAACGTTGATTATTACGAAATACTAATCCAAAATACTGAACTTGTTTAAGATAGAATTGGATAACCAAAAGGATTAATATAAAAATATTTCATGAAGAGGTTGAGAGGGAGCGATCCATGAGATTTGGTCATGTGCATGATTGATGGGCAAATTTATGTTGTTGATTTGCAAGAGGAAACCGTTTGGGAAGTTTAACAGTAGTATTATAGGACACTGTTATTAAAAATGTTGTAACACCAAGTTGTTTTGGGGCTTTCATGGCACTAGAAAAACTAACTTAGAGCAGCATTATGCATTCAGGTTTCCATGCCAACAGGGCAGAAGGTGAGCTAATTGCTGCTTTGCTCATCCACAAAGCGAACAGTAGCACCGATGTCCGTCAGCAGGATTACAACAAAAGTGTCAGGCCAATTGTAAAGAAACTGGACGATTGAACGCAAAATACTACATGTATATGTTGTGTTGCTTTTGGAGGTGTGCGCCATATAGTAGGGTTCAAGTAGTTGCCTGAGTTTCAGTCTTAACTGTGTCCACAAACTTGCAAGTCAAGGAGATGATGAAAGAAGGAACTCAAGCAGAAAGTAAGGGAGAGAGGTTAAGTGAAGGCAGGTGTTCCATGACAGACCTCGATCCCCCCCACCCCCCGCCACTTTTTTGTTCTACTTCTCCCCAGCAGCATCGGCCCACTGAGAATAAGTTTAGTTAACGAACAGAACCTTGCGAGTCATTCTCCCCGTGTTCTGTGACTGTCTTTTGTTCATCTTATTCATTGAATCAAGTCTACCACATTGCATCTTTTCTTTTATCCTAGCCTACTTTGCACAGTGCCACCTGTGTGCCTTCTCCATTGCTGCAAGACCACCTTTGTGCTACATCTTATAATACTCTGTTGCTTTAAGCAGATGGAAGGACAACTTTCCCACTCTGGCCTTAACAGTCAGCAATTTAATTCCTATTAAATTGAAGTCAACATGTGTCCTCTTATTGTGTTTGAGTACTTGATAAACTACAGTTGACAGGGACCGAGAGTGTCAGTCTGACATAATCTTAATTCAAAGAAATTTTATAGTTGATGGAGTAAGCTTCTTTCCTTACAGTCACTTATCATGAATCAATTAACAATGTTGGACTGGAATGTTCTCAGCTCTTTTTGTTTTCCTATGGACTGTTACATGGTACACGGTACATAAATGCCGCTGGTCATAATCGTTAGGTGTAGATTTTTTTTCTTAACATATTCCAACACACTGCCATATTAGTGTTATCATTGGGCCTCACCATATGAATAAGCCCTCCGTTTCATCAATAACTCTACCAATTATTGTATGATATTTATAATCCGGATAAAGACTGCAATGCAAGCGATAGTTTTGACAGATTTTCCTTGGTGGGATTCACCAAAACCTATGGAAACCTGGTCATAACAATTAATTAAACAGTTAATTGGCCATTGAGAATTGATTAGATCATAAGGAATTTTCTGTTGATGAACCATGTCATGCATCCATTTTGATTCAAAATGGTGTACACGACAGGACTGCAACTCACCAGATATGCTGTTTATTCACTCTCAACAAATTTGTGGTGTGAAGAAGAACAAACTAAACAAACTTGTAACAATAAAGTGACCATCATTTTCCCAATTTTCCATGGATTTTTTTTTTTTGTTAAGCAGAAAACCCCTCAATAAAATGTATACATTTAAAGTGATATTAATATTTGTCTGCATATGAACAAGCATTATGTAAAAAGCATACAGTACTACTAACCTATCACATTTTTTCTTTGCTCATCTGGTAACTTAATAAAAGTACATAAATAAATATTGTTCCTACATTTAACTAACTGTCTCAATATTCAAAATAATGGTATTTATTATTTTTGTCTGACTCCTCTACACATAAACATTCGCTGTGTGAAGTTCTTGTCTAGTCAGAAGCAAATGAATGCTCTAGAATAGAGCAGTACTGATAGAACTACATGGAAAGGGACTAGCCTTGAGAGAATAATAACCTATAACAATAGCTGGACCCTAACACTAAGAACAGACCGCAGCTTCTCTGAATAAGCACTCACCAAAAGTGCATTCTATTGCTAAGACTATACCAGGACTCTTGTGTTGTAACTTCCAATTCTTTTAATGCCTCAATCAAGCAGTATCTATTTGCGTTTTAGGGACACACGCACACACAACTCAAGAGCCAGACAGCGATAACAACGTTGCCACTCCATTCCTGCCCAACTGCATTAGGAGGTAGTCTTAATGATAAGTTATCACCCACAGAAACAGAGGCACTATGCCGGACACTAGTTCTTTTCTTAAAAAAATAAAATAAAAATTGTTAATGAGATTTTTATTTTCATTCTTCGATGTGACAATCGAAATTTCGTTGAAAGTCATTGTTTTACATTCCATGTCCTATACTGTATGTGTCCTGTTGCAAAAACAAAATGGATTTAGATCAGTACACACTTTACTGTCAAGACGTTTCGGCAGTTAAACACCTCAGAATTTGACTTTAAAACTTAGGAAAAATTGGGTCTTGTTTCTTGTAGTCAAATAAGAATCTAGAACCTGAACAAAATGCGAAGCAAGATGGGATGAGATGAGACACGGGGATCTGGCATCATCATAACTGTTTCAGAGATGATCAATCAAAAAGCCAAATATTGCTAGAACTAAAAAAGGAACTAAAACTATTAATCGAAGTCAAGATCATGGTTTCATTTTGTTCTTTTACTACTATATTTGTCAAAATAATTGGTTCACTTACATGACAAATCAAGATAAAAGAATGCTGGTCCCGTTGCTTCCTATGGTAAAAGTAATTTGAAATCAAAGACCCACAGCCTTCTGAAATGATTTAGATTATTTTTTTTATCTGAGGGTCTGAGGATGTGAGGATTTACTTCTGCTCTGGCTTAAAAGTTTTTAGCTCCTTGCAACATCTATAAATTGATAGCTATGTTAAATGCAAGACCACTATACTGTAGAACAACGTAAGGAAAAATGCAGGTGAGTCCTTTTTAGGTCTTCCATGACCCCATTGACCTCTCAACATTGAATTAAAACATGTTCCGTTTGCTGCCAACTTGATAAGAAATAGTGATGAAAAAGTGGGATGACTCAAGCAGACACGAAACATGAACAACTCTGGAGTTAAGTAGCTTTAGGGTTTATATGTGCGAGGCTGAGCACATCATATCTGCACTGCTGGATTATAGATTGCATACTTGATGTTACACGAAGCAGGAAGCAGATAGAAGTTAAACCTGATCAAGTGAAGGAGACGGGAGGATGAAGGCCTGCACCTGGACTCATTGTGATACGGAATTGTCAGGAGAGAGTAGAAACGGGAGGTCAGGAGGTTATGATTGCTCCACTTGATTTGATGAATGGCTTTTCCTTGACTTAAAATATGTGGTCTCAAATGAGCCCAGGGATATCCTCTGACTCAAATGACCTCCTAGTGTAAACCTTGTTGATGGGGTTTGGGCAATGGGCAGGACCTTTTATCAGTTCTATTAATAGTTGCATCTGCATAATTGACTGCCCTCGTCTTTTGGTCAGACTGAATTGAATTTGTTGGCGTGGAATCACATTTTTACAGAACTGGCATGCTCACTGATATTGAATATGTCGCAAAGGAAACAGCAAGTCAAGTGTGTGAATGCTCAATTGCAGTTGTCCAAGCCAGGTGAACACATTTAGCAGTGATGGGTCAAGTCCCAAGGCGGAGTACCATCATTTGTCTAAGATATTCATCAATCAAAATGTCTCCATGTCTCCTCTCATGTTACCTTCTGCTCCAGTGTGTCTTTCATTATTTATCTCTTAGACTCCTTAGCCTCGACCTCTTTTCAGTGAAGCTATAAAAACTTACATGTAATTCAACTGAAGTCTCTAAATTGTCTGTAGGTCTCAATGATTGTCTGTCTACTCCTGGGACTGACCCTTTGCCAAATTGAATAGACTCTGACTGCCCTGTGACTCTGAACTTGCTAAATGGTATAGAAGATGAATAGATGGAGGAATATAGCACAAAAAAACTATAAACACAAATGAATATCACAGTAAAATATTGTTGTTAAATTAAAACACGTAGTTTCAGACCGAACATTTTAAAATGTACTATTCATAGCTTCCTCACGGCTCAGATTTTCCAGAACCCAAAATAGAGCAAACAATTTTACACCACGTATCAATTTTATTACCCTTGTATAAAAGTCAAAATGCTTCAATTTACCCAACATTTCGTTTTAATCCTCATTCAGACTATAAACACCCACACATGATCACGATGACGTAATTTGTTCTTTATCATAAGAATACTAGATCTTCGTTTATTTCAGTCAATAGTACACAGAACACACTGTTAGCACATAGAAGATTTCTGAATTTGACACCTCCCAGAGAGGACACTGGGAGGAGTGGGAATGTCAAGACAAAGACTACCAGTAGAGAAGGAATGCTGGCATCCTGCTGAGCTAATCCTAGCTGGAAGAAAGGGGGAAATGTGGAAAGTAAGGCGTGAGGGAGGAGACAAGAAGATGGCAATGGAACGTCCAAGGGGGTGAGCAGAAATGGTTGCTTGAGAAAACTTCGCATTCACTAAAATGTGTTTTTGCCCTATTGCTTAACGCTGGTGGTCCAACTAGTCTCTGTTCTGTCATGGCGACATTTGAAGTTAATGAGACAGCTGTTGCATTTCAGAGGTGAAGTTCTTTAGATCAGCTTGTTCTTCATGGCCCAGTGCATACTTTTCTTCTGAGCCCAAAGGGGGATGAGTAAAGCCAGTTCTACTCTAAAGGGTAGCTGAAATGATGACTTAAGTTGTGAAACAACTACAGAGAATGGGGAATTTGAGTTTTTTTCCCCACACAGCACAACTTTTTGTAGCGATAGTTATTCTTCTTTTATATATATTTTTTTGTTTCGATCATAGGGTCTGAGTCCATTTTCAAAAGAAACGTCTCAATGAACGCAGAAAAGCGCTGACGCATTTAAGTTGGTCTCCTCCAATGGGAACCAGACCACTCAGGGCTAGTAGGATTCAACACACAGATCAATAGACTGGAATGCACATCTTATGTTTTAGATTTTTTTTAACCTGTCGCAACGAAGATCCCATTTACAATGGAAAAGGCTAATTTCATGGTACATTGTCGTCTCCAGAACAATCCAGCATGTTGCCTCACTGGCTGAATCCAAACTATTTCCTGAGCCACTTCCTGCATAAGGCCTCCTGGTTTTGTCCTCCCTGGTCCAAGCTTGAAACAATTTCAAGTGACCCGAGGGAAATCACCTCCCTCCAGCGTACGCTCAGGCTCATTTTTCATAACTCTTTTAAAGTGTTGACAGAGACATTAAACAAAAAAGGCAGTGTCGCTGACAGTGACGGATGAATGCAAGTTTGGGAAAAAGATCACAAACTACACAATGATTATTTGATTCAAGGAGGAGAAATGAATCGTAGGTGAAACTGACATGCTTGTTACGAATGAGAATAATGTCCATGGTTCAAGAATATTTGAATGGGGAAAATAATGCAAACCCAGGAAATTGTTATGGGCCTGTAGTGGTCATTATCTAAAGTATATTAAGAGTATTGACAGCCTGATGTATAGAACGTTCTTATCTGTGACTGTGGGCAATAGGCAGACTGCATCATTGATTGGTTGCCAGTCAATAAAATAGCATCTGTATATAGACACCGGCAATCATTCACACTTAAATATTCACTACAGTCACTGAGCTGGAATTAATACCATGCTGGCTGCATGAAAGGCAGCTTTAAGTATATGCATCACATCAATTTCCCGTGACCAGCTTTTCTATTCAAGGTCTACACCAGGCTTCCCCAATCCTGGTCCTCGAGGGCCAGAGTCCTGCAGGTAAAAAAATAAACCCTGCAGGACTCTGGCCCTTGAGGACCAGGATTATTGGGCAAGCCTGGTCTACACACACATTGATTATAAAGGTTAAAATGATAACCTCTGCAGAAAACTTAAAGAGTTGAACATTGTAGTGTTGACTACTCCAGGTGGATTGCTGCACCAGATGGAAAGTGAAGATAACAATTTTATGATCCTACCACTTTTCTTTACTGACAACGCATCTCACAGAAAACAGAAGTCAGCATTTCCCTTTCCACTCTGTCTCTGCTTTTCCTCCTTCATGCCTCTCTCTGCCCTTCTTAATGGATTTCTCTCTGGAAATGTGTCTTGCTCAAATCCTCAAGGTCTACTGATTTAAAGTCATCTCCGTCATGTTCAAGGCCAGACCTTTTTCTCAAAGCTGAAAAGTTATAATCCATGTTTTAAATGATTCAGGGTCTGAAAGTGAATCACTAATTAATATACACGGTATTTACCATAACAAGTGGGGGACAGACTGTCAGTTCAAACGAAAGGTCTGTCAGTCCGTCACTAATGGACTCCCGTTTTGCTGCCAGACTGATGTAAACTTTGAAAGTCATAATAACTCATAATAATATTATGGAAACTTTGAAAAACCAAAAGATTTACTAGTAAATATTGCCTTTGGTTTCCTAGTCAACAAGTAGAAATTATTTAGTTATGCAGAAAACAAGGGAATTTTGAGTCAGTCAGCAGTGTCTTATTTTACATTGACTTTAAATCAGGGTTTCTCAGACATATTTAACTGAAGACACAAATTAGATTCATGGTTCCTTCTTGGGACCCAAACTTGGCATTATGCATTGCTACTGACATGTACGTGATAAAAATTGACTGTTGCTGTGTTTTTGTTCCTGGCCCTTACCCTTAGTTTGGAAAAGGCTGCCTTGAAACAAAAGGGATGAAATAAATTAAAGCAGGAGACATGATTTCAGAAGACAAAAATATGGGTGACAAAGATTTATGTGGAAACTAAAAGCTACAGCACTTGATTGTGGGAACGAGGGTGGTGTAATTAAGAGGGCAGCTGCTGAAAAGAGTCTAAGCTATAATCAACTGCCAGTTGATGGGTTGTTGGTGGACAAATGGAAATATTTATCCAACTCAAGTATGCAACACTAAATAACACAACTATAGATATTTAAAAAATAATAATATTAGGGGTGACAAAATTTGTGTGTTCATTTTGAGTTAATTTAAAGTTCCTTTAACACCACAAATTCTTTTTAACGCGCCATTAATGACCGACCCTTACATGGAAAGCCTGTACTGGTGGAATTCCAGTTGCATCGCAGCAAACATGTCCATGTAAAAATTTAGCAGTAATACATTTAATAATGCATATATTTGTGGAGACTGGGGTCAAGTTGCATTTTACAATTTTAACAATGGGCAGAATTTCACAAGTGACTTCATGTTAAAGGGTTGGAATTAGGGGGTTAGATCACCAAATGATTCCCGAGCGCGGCCCCTGCTGCTGCTCACCGCTCCCTCAGGTGATGGGTCAAATGCGGAGAACGAATTTCGCCCCACTTGGGTGGGTGTTACAATCTAAATTATTAAAGATGAGCTGGCTCTTAATATGAAAAGAAAAAAACACTGCGCTGTCACCAACGTCTTACAAATGCAATTATGCCATCTAGTGGCAGAAAAATTACCTCAACACTATCACACGTTTATTACAGGACAGTACATCTTTTTAATTTAATGAATTCTAATGACATTATTGTATCAATGACTAAAATATGTTTCTATTAAAAAAAAATCCACTTTTATGTTAACAAGAGTATGAAACTTAAAAAAAAATTTTTTTACATTTTATTGTACATTTAGAACAGATAAAAGATCAAATTTGCAATTAATCAAGAATTAACTATTGAAGTCGGCTGGAAGACGGACAGTGGTTTATTTTCGGCCTCAAGCTCAGAGGTCCTACTATGGATAATTCTTGTTAGGGCGACGGCCTCCTGTAGAGGGGGCTGGACAAGACTTATCAAAGGACAAAGAGTCTTTTGCTCTGCTGACATGCGGACAGGTCAGACACCTGTGTGTGTGCGTGTGTGTATATGTGGGTGACGTGACATGTTTTTGTGCTCAGACAGGAATCCCTGTCTTGCATGTTTTTACGTGTTGGTTCACAGCAGTTGGGTCAATGTGAATAGCAAACTATTGATGGAGTGTGTGTGTTTGTGTGTGTATCTGTGTACTGATGGACCACTGATGAAAGCTGCTGTTTGATAATAGTGACAGTAGGAAATGTCAGTGCACCGCTTTGTTTATTCGACTGGCTTCCGGAATACGCCTTGACATTGAACACAAGCACACAGTATTTAATGTAGCATTTTAATGTTTATATACTCTTTTTGACCACTATATCCCTTAGAAAACAGAATAGGAACTGTAAGGTGCCAATGTCAGTACTTGGGACTTCCCATAGTAAAATGAGACATTAAAAAGCGAGTCAGCAGCAGTAGTTAAGATTTGTTTGGTTTATATTGGATAGCTAATTTTTGCATAAGCCTGTTAGCTGCCAAACACATTAGTGCCACATGTATACTTTACATACATACTACTGTTATTTTTGTTTCCTCTATGATTTGGCAGTTGACATATTTCCTGTGACCAACTATAAACAACCAATTATTCACTGCTTGTTTTATTTTGAATGTGGTACTTATGGAACTCCTGTTACAATACCAGTGTCAGTTTCTGATGAGGACAAGGTGAAGGCAGCCTGAGTAACTTGTGGTTTGACAATAATTGAGTTCTATGTGGATGTAGCTAAATGAAAGAAAAAAAAACTCAACCTAAATTTAGCTTAACTGCATCGAATGTCTTTTAGTAAAAACATACCTTTATTAAAGCTCAGTAATCAAAAATATTAAATATTTTTTGATAATTCAGGTTGGTAGCACTTGGTTCGCTAAATTGTGACATAATCAGATCCTCAGGAGAGTCAAAAACTTTGAATCCTAGAACACTGACAATGTATTTGCTAGGGGTGGGAATCTTTGAATGTCTCACAATTCGATTTGATTCAGATTTTTGGGTGTGCGATTTGATTCAGAAAAGATTTTTGATTAAGAACGATTTTTGATTCAAAATGGTTTGATTGACAATGTTTTTTGCTTCAATCTATAGATGTGCAAGGGATTGTAATGATCTACTCCAGTTTGACTCGCTAATGCTAATTAGCGCGGCACTTTTATCTCTCAAAAGAATGGCTCCACTCTGAAAACACAAACAAACTTTTATTGGAATAACTTGATCATGACTTTTTCCTTCTACTCTCTAATGTGGCTACAACTTAACAGTGTATTAGACTGCATGGAACCACACTGCCCCTCAGTGGCCAAACCGGGTACAACATGAACAGCGCTCCAAATAAAGGCACACCTAGACAAAGGCAAGACAGTATAAAATAATTTAAATAAAATCAATTTTGGGACATTTAAAATTGATTCTGAATCGTACTAAATGAGAATAGATTTTTTGGGCACACAAGTGTACTACTGGATAGTTATAAATTTCTTTAGTGCAGTGCATAGATATGACATGATGCAATTTGTTGTCCTCTTGGGAATGTTTTTTTTTTTCGGGTACAGTGTATGCAGCACTCACAGGTCACTCACAACACATGCACACAATACACCATTAACAAAATCTAATCATGGCGTTGTTGCTTAAAAGATTTTGTAGAGCTATTTCCATCCGGGTAATTTTTCAGTGACTTCTCTGTATGATCTCTCCGAATATGAGGTCAAACGTGGGTCCTGAAGAAAGCTTGTCATTTGAAGAACCACCGGGGTCATGTACACCAGCCTTATCATTATCATCTCTGTTTCCCTTGTCATAAATAAGGCTTCACTCTTGTGAGATTAGTTATTAAACCCAACAGGGAACATTCCACATCCACAGGGATCACTTTAGTCTTCCATCTCCCCCTCATTCCAACACACACATACACTAACCCGTAAGTGTCTCTCAACTTTACCTTTCCTGTATTTTGTATCCTTTCCTCTGTTTAATTTATGTTCAACATGTTGAAAGCTTGGAAGTGGGAACACTGTTCCTTTCGGTCCATGAGAAATGAGCAAATTTCCAAGTTTCATCAAATGGTTTATTTTCATTTTTCTGGATCCAGCTACAGTTTACAGTTTCTTCTGCATAATACAGAGAAACTCATAGCAACTACTGTACATTATATTTCAACATAGAAATCTTAAGACTGATGCTGGTTATTTGTCTCATTTTCTGAACATAATCATAATCTTTGTCTCCATGTTGTTTCCCAGTGTGCTCTCAGTGGTGGCAGCCATCAATACTGCATTCTGGGGCACATTGATGGATTTGGTATGTTATTGGGGGAGACTCGACCGCCACTGCACATGTGTGCGGGTGGGTCATATGCGTAAAAGCCATAAGTTATACTCACTGCTGGGAAGTTTAGTGTCTGTTCAAGAAGACAAAGTCAATGAAATTAATTTGTTTAATGCATTTGATGTTCATTTTAATGCTGGCTGTTTCCCCGCTGACAATTATTCTGAGCATTAACTCATGGGTATATATTGTGATGATCTACCATTAGTTTTAAATTTTGGGAATTTGCAATTTTACAAAACAGTTGCTGGCCAGGCTAACAGCAAGATCTTTTGGCAACAGTGTTACCTTTTAATACAAAAATAACCATTAAGAAATCTTTTAATTGATTCTAAATAAACCTTGACCTGCAACCTGACATAGTTAAACATTTTGGTTCTCTTACAACTTGGCGTAATGCTGTTAATGAATCAACTTTTGATGGCGGGCATTTTCCTTTAGAATATACCGACAATGCGGTTGGTAGTTGGTCAACAGTGATTATGTTAATCTTGGTGCTAAGGAGAGACACCCTTTCTGCTGTAGTGCAGTGGGGGGGGGGGGGGGGGGGGGTGAGAAAATCAACACCATCCCTGGGTGTACTTGGAGACTGTGGGATGGTTTAAATCGCCATATGTATGTTTGCAGATGTTTCAATCGAGAGTGAACGCCTGTTGTGTAGTGAACTTTAAGAGGAGGTTCACTCAGTAGAGTGAGTCCTCGCCAAAATACTTCCCAGTAAAGAGTCACATTTGTGTCTTACATCTAACACATTTAAACAAACTGTTAATTAAACATGTATCACATTGACATTTAAGTAAAACATAATGAAAAATATTATACTAAGTTTGATTGCAATGAATAAGGACTGACTTATGAATGAATTACAGTTGTAAAATCAATAAATTGTTACTGGATAATGTAACAAACATCTTTGAAACCATAAAAGGTTATATATTTTTAGAACATCATAATCGGTGAGTAGAAAAGTACAAACTAATTTGTGCTTTTCTTCTATTTTTACAAAAATTCAGATGAAGTTCCCCATCATGAAAAGCTTCAGGTTTCCTTTCGCTTCATTCCACGATTGTTTCTTGCCTTCGTTATGTCTCTTTGTCTCTCACTTGACTTGGCCTCTTCCTCATCCTTGTTCAAGGCCTCTTTTACAAAACAGCCATTATTGACATCGGAACCATAATCAAATGCAGGCATCGCTCACTAACTAAAACCCACAAAGGAAAAGCAGGCGGGGGTAGAGAAAAGTTTGGGCTTGACTTCAGCATAAGAGGCATTAAATGACTTTCAACAAAGCTGATCAAGGGTATTCCGACAGTGTTTTCAGTTGAAGAGGCGTCAGTTTTGGAATTTGAGGAACACAATTCTTTCCATTAGGCTGGTCATTGTTTAAACCTGCAGACAGAGAAATGACAATAGCATCTGCAGTGAACTCCAACAATGGCATATTGTTTTCGTGGCTCGAAACCTTTAATTGAAGTCTTTATCTATGTTTATACCATATTACAGTATGGAACTAGACCCTAATGGTTTGTGTTTCCATTTACACCACAGGGTGTGTAGGCACTCAATTGATTGCAATGTGTCTGCCAAAAGGTATTTTTGTATGAAAATTTTTTTTTCATGCCTTTGCTTAAAAATGTTGTATTTTCTCCCTGCCTTGCCCCAAATCATGGGTGGAGAAAATCCATGCAAGGATGGTAATTTCACTTTGTCAAGTGGAAGAAAATATGAATGGCTTCCTTATAGACATATTTTCCCCCGTTCAAGCCGCTTGGCGCACTCGGTTTATTAAAACTTTGGGTGGCCTATTTTTTGTTTCGTCATGCGAGGACAATTTTGAGATACAGTATGAGCGCTGTGTGGTGAACTCAACTCTCTTCACGTCATAGTTTGGTAGATAGTGAGCAATTTGTCAAAAAGAGCCTTCAAGCAGTTTATTGCCAACTTGCCACACCCAATTGAAGTTTACTATCTAACCAAACATAAAGCAAAGAGAATTACACGTTGTGTATTTATAGAAAGTCAACCAACCCCCAAATTTCCTTGACAATAATACTGTACGTATGTGCCCCTCCTAGTCTAAACACGGCATTCTGATTAATATTGTGTTTGTGGAGTATGAATTAAGCAGCAAAATCCACCCGTTTTTATCCATCTCAAAGGAGCGTCCATTTTGCCACATGCGGTCAACTTGATAATGACATCATAGTTGCTCAAGGCTTAGGTAATGACCAATCACGGCTCACTTGTTTTCTGAGTTTGATCATGTGACGTTTGTAAGCTGAGCTGTGATTGGTCGTTACTTGGACCTTAGCAATTGTGATGTCATTTTTCAGTCGACAGCAAGTAGCAAAATGGCTGTCCCCTGAGACGGATATTGGATAATAACAGGCCGATTTTGATGCTTAAATTATATTCCACAAACAACAATATTAATCAGAATGCAGTGTTTAAACTAGTGGGGCTGCATAGAACACATTATTGTAAAGACATTTTTGGGGTTGCCTTCATATCTCAAGGCACCACTGTATGAACTCAAATTACTTGCTGAATTCATTTAGCCCCTTAGCCACTTAATGGTGTAACCTCAAAAAGCAATTGGGATGTCTTTGGTTGCTGGGAATATTATTTAAAGATGTCTTGAAAGGTGATGAGGTCTTTGTGAATTAGCAAAGTGACATGATGGCCACATTATAGTCACCACCCAGTATTAAAGAAACAAAATCTGTCTGTTGTAATGTCGTGCGTTACAGAGCGGTTTCTCTGAGGGTGGCAGACACAGCCCGTTGTCGTTTAAATCTAAGCTCTCTCTGTTTGTATTCCTAGCGTCTCACAGTTTATTGACATTGTGGCACACGCCTTGTACGTTGCAGTGTCCTGCTACATAGACACACACCCACTGATGTTTTTGTTGGACTCATGAGTGTGAGATTGCCGTGTGTCATTTCATTGCGACTGAGGTCTGACAGAGAGAGACCAGGTGTCGCTGTGTGTTTGTGTGGGAGAAAGCAGAGAGACAGCTTTGACCTTGTGTGTGAGTACATTGACAATTCTCGTACAAACTGTGCCTTTCTTGACCTTGCTCATTGTTATCAAATTGGATTCAGTGGGGGAAAAGGTGTGAAGGGGGGGCTTGTTATATTTCTATACTAATGGGTTGGATATGGAATCTGTTTCAAGCACTTGGTGAGCACCTTTTTTTTTTACCAGCACAAATGTTTTCTCGATCTCTGCAGGGGAAAGTCGACTTACTCACATGAAGAACATATGACCACATTAACAAGCCACTTCAAAATGTTTCATATTCACCACAATTTGGCCAAGCTGCTTTCTATTTGTACAAACAGCCAAACAATTACTCTTTCCTTTCCTTTTGGTAAAGCATATCGTCCGCAGACTAGGTTAGTACTGTAAAAGGTTGGAACAGAGTCATAATGAACCACACATACAAATTTCACACGTTGCCAACTGTGATTTAAACATGCACGTCTCATTGCAAAATTCCACTTTTACTTTCCAAACCTTGGAGAAGACAGTGACGAGTGAGAGTGTGGTGGGCCTCCCCTGTGAGCTAAATGACAGGGTGGCAGTGTAGGATGACAGCAGCACATTTGACAGATGGGATGTTAATGAGAGGAGAGCAGGGCTTGTGTTGGAGAACCAACCTTTTAATGCAATGCACACGTAGCGGAGTTTTAAGAAGCCACACCTCACTATGGTAACAGGAACACAACTTGACAGCAATCTGTCATGCAAAATACTTTTAAAACATCATCTCTAATAGGGATGCCTGTGTCATTTAATTATAAACCAACAATTTATGAAGAGCTATGAGTCACAATGTGATCTCATGAACTCTGAAGAGTCATTTTCATATTAGTCTTTTCCGTTCTTTAAACCAGCCACAGTAGATAAGCACTTCTTGTTTTTGTCCCACCGTATTTATTTTGTCCCCCCAAAAATTCAACCTGCTTACCCCTAGACTTACCCCTTTTTCTTGTTGTATACAAAGTTTAATGTTTAAGTGAAACATTTTCAGTAATTCTATTACTATTACTGATTCAAATCTCAACATGCTTTTTTTGGTGGAAATAATTCTAAGATTGACAGACAGCAATGCACCGAAAGTAATGCTGTTTTTTTTAGGGGGGCTTTCTATAGGGTTTAGGCATTACCATATTAAAACTACTTGAAGTTGGTGGGACAGTAATCCTCTTTTGCTGCCAATAACCTCTTTTAAAAGGTACTTTATCAGAAGTGAAGTTGTACTTGCTTTCTGACACCTCCAGTGACAGATGGATGGAGCAAGAGAAACTTGCATTGATGGACAGCTAAAGTAGGGGCAAAGCAAACTGAGGTTATTTGTCTTCTCATTTTGCGGCCCGGACCTCATATTTGCATGTCATTACTGACGCTCTACCTTACAAAGTCGGCATTCATGCTTGATGACCTGCTCTACGTTTCTTCCTTACACCTCTACTTTCCAACTTGCACCAGAATCCTAAAAACACTAGCCCCAAAGGCTATTAAGTTTTCAAGTTATCTCCTTGCTGTCCACACTGAGGGAGTAGGTCACTATTCACTTTTCTCCATTCTCTACAGATGAATTGTAAGATCGGGATTGTGTGCATTCACATTTCAATGAATTCATTGTGTGTTTGTGTTTTAAGTATTATACAATGGGAGAACAGTTGTGGCTTGTGTCAACCATATGGTAATTGCTTGCTTGGAGCCCAGGTATTAGATGATACAAACTCCTATCTTGAAATGGATTTCAAAATAGTAATGTGAGCATCAGTGGCTGGTCGTCAATAGTGGGTGCTAGGGCGTCGCCTTGCACTCATCTGAGTCACCTTGAAAAACACAAAAAATTAAAATTAAATAAGATAATACAATGCTTCAGAAATATATGTACAGTATATCTGTTTTCAGATGTGCAGAATAAATGCTATACAGTTAGTAAAGGAGTAAAATTCATTAATTTATTACTGGCGTCTCAATGATGTAATTTCCATTTTTAGCCCACAGAGCAACACCGAGAGATTCTCATAAAAGTGTGACATGCACAGTCAGTACTCATGCAATAAACACTTAATGGGCGCACGCAATAACATTTTAATGGAGTTACCGTTAAAGCCAAAGACAGTCCGGTGCCGGCCGACCTAGGTGGTTCCTGACTTTGATGCGATCTTGGCAGTTGAGAAAAACAAACAACAAATATGACAGTACAAGAGATGAAAAAAGAATCAAATTTAATTAAAATGGTAAATGGAGTGCATGTACATACTGTACATCAGTAATCCATCATACAATGAGTGCCCAAAGAGCTTTAAAAAGCCTCACATTCACTTATTCACACACTTATATTGAACTTGAAAGTACAGCAGCAGTAGTAAGCTGTAAGTAAGAAAGCTGCTGTTTTAACTAATAAACAATCAAAAAGTTTTACTTTTTAGTTTAAAATTACTTACATTAAACAGATCCCCCTTCCGTATTGTGGCCAAAGCTAACTAGCTGAAGAGACGTTGGTGCCTGGCTTTCATTTTTTGCCATGTTTGACAGCGTGAGAGATACACTGCCGAGATGGGCTTACTGCTGAACTGTGGATTTATTCACATACACGCGTATCAAGTTATGGCTGAAGGAACCAAACCGCTTGACGTCACACCACGAAGGCACACTACCTAGCTACCCTGTATACATTTCTATACATTCAAGGAACAGTACACAAAACAGTATTGCATATTTTCATTCGGACTAGAGTACAAACATTTGGATTTGATTCCCATCAAATCCCCATTCAAACCACTACCAATTCATCCACAACCCCAACAGCCTGTGTTGATTAGTGATATAATGTTAATATGTGTGTCTGAAGTGCTTATAATATAGTTTTACATTTTCCTAAATTTAGCAACATAGATGACCAAATCTACACTAGTAGAAAACTGTTAAAACTTAGCCCCTAAACCTAAAACCGTACTACAATGTAAGGCTTTGTATTAATGCAACTAACCCTACCTCTAATATGGGACACATTTGAGGTATACATGTTGGTATGGCCCTGGATGACCATCTCAGTTTCTCACATGGCCCCTGTGAAAAATGAATCGCCCACCCGTTTGAAACCAATTTTGTTGTTTACTAGCATTTATTTTTTCTCACTGATGCGTTCTAATTCATCAGTCATGGATTTAGTAGTTTCCAACCATTTCTGAGTGGGAAACCGACCTCTCCAAACCAAGCTAAATTGAGCTGTAAGAGTTGTGTTGGTGCCTTGATGTTGAAAAGGGGCATTAGACGCACCTCAGGCTTCACCTCTGTGATAATTGCTGTAACATTCGGCTAAGCCTTTCGTCCCTCTGCCATTTGCAAAGTGTGTCAATAGCAGTGTAACTCTCCTGACCTTAAATGGATGTTTAAAAGGCCCTTATGTCAGCTGTCATTGCTAAAGTAGGTCTAAACATGGTAAATACGGTAACCAAGTGAACATTCAATTTGGTTATATAGCCTGCTGTACACATTAAAGCGCTATCAACAAGATGCCTTAAAATGTATGCTACTTGAAGAAAACCCTAATACAAGAAATTACTGGAAATATACTGGAAATAAAAAAATTATAAATTAGAGGAAGGCCTTGAAAAACATTCACAATACTTCCTCTTAATGGAACATTTTTTAAATGATTCAAATAAGTCATTTCCCCCCCTTTGTTTGAATGATAGAACAGAAGTATAGTCTTCTTGCAACTAGTGCATTTAAAAAAAAACAATAATTCATTATGCATGGACAACCCCCCCCCCCCACACACACACACACACACACACACATACACACAACTTTCCATGTGGACATGTTGTATGTTATATAGTACTATACATAAACTCCAAACAGTTTTTTTTTCTCTAGCCCTGCCACAGTGTGGGTAAGTAGGACTCATGGACTAATTTGATTTCTGTCACCCATCCCATTTCCAGTCTATTACCCATTCTTAGAAGGCCTGGCTGGCTCTGGCCAATTAGTAAAGCTTGTCTACACGCAGCTGCACATATGTAGCATTCCTTTGTCAGGCAGCAGGACCAGGGCCAGTCATCTTAGTCCAGTTCATCCAGGGAGTGAGAGGAGCACTTCCTGAGGTGGTGGTGGAAGAGATAAAAGAATGGTTTTATTTTTTCTATTCCATAAGGACTACATTAAGCTAAACACTACACCGTAGTGGATACTTTTACTGTAATTGTAAAAATCGGAAAGGTCACCTATAGGCTAGCACCAACTATTAGTGTCATTTGAGAGTGTGTTTTGGTCAAACTTCACCGTACCGCATGGCATGGCATGGGTATTGACGCTTTTCTATTTCTAGTTAGTTTCTTAATTACTTATATATCGTATATACGCATATACCAACTGGCCAATTTTGAGCCTAAATTCATCCCTTCCAATCAAGGTTGGGTAAAAAAAAAAAAAATGTGTGTGAAAAATTCTAAAACATTAGCAGAATTTGTTTTTGTTTTTTTTCTACTTTTATAAATTCAATTCTCTAGCAACAGTAATAATAATAATGTAAATATAAATACACAAAGCAATAATTTACAGGAAAAATAACTGTTTTGAAAAACCCAGCCATCAGAGCAATTACTCTTACTTGGTGTGGGGCGAGATAGCTCACTTGTTTCCGACTGTAATAATATTTCTTAGACGAATATCTTGATTATAGCCCCAATTTTTTTTTAAATAAATCTGAGTAATTTCTTAGTTAACAGAACGGTTAAGGGTAGAGCTCATCAGTACTCTGGTCTTTAATAATTTAACTCTGGGGCCTGTTTAATACCAGGGCTCGTTACCCATACCTACTTATGACCAAAGTCAGTATTATCAAATGACTCTGAAAAGGGTCCAAAAATAGTTTGGCCAACTGGTAAAAAGATTTTCAATATTTACTCACAAAAAAAAAATCCTGTTGCATGATGTGGAACAGAATCAGAAGCTTACACTGGTGCCGAACATCTCAAATGGAGGAACAACTACCGGTAGTTGAGTTGAGAGTTTGCATGAAGCATCCACCCCCACCCACTCAGTCATTCATCACCATAGAAATGACAAGTAGATATGTTGGCGATAAACTGCTACTGCAATTTATTTACCTGATAAGTTAGCAGCTAGCCTGTGGCACCATGCTGCCTCTCACAGGTCAGTTGGGTTAATTATTAATATGACATTACTCTTGTTTTATTGTGTTAGTTAATGTCTCCGTTATACACTGGCTTACCATGGAATACAATATGTGCTCATCTGCATGATTACACACCATGCGGCTATTAAAATTATTTAAAAATATTGTTGTTCTGGAAAATCATTTCCAACTGTTGAGTTGTAACCCTGTAGTCTTTGAACCACAAGCTTGTAAAGTCAAATTTGGGAAATCGTAAATGTTTATTAAAATGTAGGATCCCATATTTTTTGGCATGTGTGACGTACAGTAATGCTCTGCTGGGATTTGAATCCAAATTGGACCAAATCTGAAACGTGGTTGCTTTGGAGTTTTAATGCAATTGTTGTGAAATATAGACAATAAACCAAAATACAAAATACAAGAGAACCAGTTCACGCAAATCCTGAAGTCTCATTTCTATTTATTTCTATTCTCTAGGATGTCCGAATGCCTCATCTGCATGTAATCTCCGTCACCGTGGCCACACATCATATGTATGGGATAGATTATGTGTAATCACAGCTAGACAGAGACTGAGGATGAACGGGAAAGGAATGCATGGGGGTTGGTGGGAGAGATGAAAGAAGTAAAATGGAGAAAGGGCTGTCAGGGATAATGGAGTAGTAGCATTTATCAAACTGCAGATCTCCATGTGGGAAGGATGGACTGAGACAGAGGGAGGCAAAGGCAGAGGATTTAAACACTGAGGGGGGGCACCAAGCATGATGGATGAGTGGGCAAGGCATAGGTCAGCCATCACTCCACCGAGATCTTTCTTAAGATGAACACTCCCATTTTAGATAAGCAACATCTTCCTTTGCGTGTTGGAATTATAAAATGGGCTGTCAGAGATGATCTTTATTATTATTATTATTATTATTATTATTTGGGTGGAATTTTCTTCTTGTTCCCCCTAATTCCAGAAAATCCCAAAAGTTATGCGTTTTCTAAATTGGACTTCACAAATTAGGTTAGAGGAAAGTTCTGTGATATTTGAGGGATATTTTTGATATTTGCTTCAATGTGTGAAGCAACAAAAGCAAGAAAGTGCTCTTATTTCATGCCTGTAATCAAATACTGTATGTTCTTTCGCCATCCGACATTTTCTATGGTCAAAGAAATTGACTCGTTTTGGGTGAATACTGTAAATTGGTTTTGTTTTGACTCTCGGCTTAGTGATATGCAATATATGATGACAATTTATTATTTGCTTTAAAAACAAAAAGACAGAGACCTGCTGGCAAGGGCACTTGGAATGCGAATGAGAGTAGTCAGGATGTTGTGTGTATGCGCGTGTGTGTGTGTGTGTGTTTTCCCAGACTTCTTAGCCTTCCCTCTGCTTGACCCCTTTTTATGGTCTTTTTACGGCCCCTGCATACTGTAGCCATCGAGATTCTCTTCTCCAGGGCCCTGTTCCCCTCATCAACCTCCGCTTAGATCCTCAGGCAAGGTCGGTTGGCCTTTAACAGGATCAGCCTACTTGAAGAGTCCATCCACATGGAAACGGTTTCAGGGAATCTGCAGCAGATTCTTAATGTTTTAACATTGCGTATATACAGTGAGGAAAAGAAGTATTTCACCCCCTGGTGATTTTGTGAGTTTGACCCTTTACAAAGAAAGGAACGGTCTATAATTTTCATGGTAGGTTCATCTTAACAGTGAGAGACAGAATATTAAAAAAAATCCCAGGAAATCACATTATATTAATTTTAAACATTTATTTGTCTTTTATTGAGGAAAATAAGTATTTCACCCCCTAGCAAACATGACTCAGTACTTGGTGGAGAAACCCTTGTTGGCAAGCACAGCGGTCAGACGTTTCTTGTAGTTGGTCACCAAGTTTGCGCAGATCCCAGGAGGGATTGTGGCCCACTCCTCTTTGCAGATCCTCTCCAAATCCTGAAGATTTCGAGGCTGTTGCTTGGCAACTCGAAGCTTCAGCTCCCTCCACAAGTTCTCTATAGGATTAAGGTCTGGAGACTGACTAGGCCACTCCATAACCTTAATGTGCTTCTTCTTGAGCCACTCCTTTGTTGCCTTTGCTGTATGTTTTGGGTCATTGTCATGCTGAAACACCCATCCACGACCCATTTTCAATATCCTGGCTGAGGGAAGGAGGTTCTCACCCAAGATTTCCCGGTACATGGCCCCATTCATCCTCCCCTCGATCCGGTGAAGTCGTCCTGTACCCTTAGCAGAGAAACAGCCCCAAAACATAATGTTTCCACCACCATGCTTGATGGTGGGGATGGTGTTCTTGGGGTCAAAGTCAGCTTTTTTCGCCCTCCAAACACGGCGAGTCGAGTTGATGCCAAAGAGCTCGATTTTAGTCTCATCTGACCACAGCACTTTCTCCCAAGCCTCCTCTGAATCATCCAGGTGCTCATTGGCAAACTTCAGACGGGCCTGTACATGTGCCTTCTTGAGCAGGGGGACCTTGCGGGCACTACAGGATTTCAATCCATTACGGCGTAGTGTGTTACCAATGGTCATCTTGGTGACTGTGGTCCCAGCTGCCTTGATATCATCAACAAGCTCCTGCCGTGTAGTTCTGGGTTGTTTCCTCACCTTTCTCATGATCCGGTTCACTCCACGAGGTGAGATCTTGCGTGGAGCACCAGACCGAGGGAGATTGATGGTCAATTGGTGTGTCTTCCATTTTCTAACTATCGCACCAACAGTTGACTCCTTTTCACCCAGCTGCTTGCTAATGGTCTTGTAGCCCATTCCAGCCTTGTGCAGGTCTACAATCTTGTCCCTGACGTCCTTAGACAGCTCTTTGGTCTTGCCCATTGTGGAGAGGTTGGAATCTGATGCATTGATTGATTCTGTGAACAGGTGTGTTTTTATACAGGTAACGGGAACTTAATTAGGAATACCAATTAAGTAAGAGGACTAATGTGTGTGCCTCCTGGTCACATGACCGGTCTGTAGGAGCCAGAATTCTTGCTGGTTGGTAGGGGGTGAAATACTTATTTTCCTCAATAAAAGACAAATAAATGTTTAAAATTAATATAATGTGATTTCCTGGGATTTTTTTTAATATTCTGTCTCTCACTGTTAAGATGAACCTACCATGAAAATTATAGACCGTTCCTTTCTTTGTAAAGGGTCAAACTCACAAAATCACCAGGGGGTGAGTAGTGGCTAAGTCCTAAAATGCATTTCGGAGCATTCTTGCGAGGACACGCAATATGCTACTGATGATGTCATTCATGTCTTTTGGTCGCCATCGTCATCAACCTCTAATTATGTCTTTGTATATTATATAATGGACCCACGCTGTTCATGCGATTTAGGGCCCGAACCAGACCATGAATAGCGAAAATCTACGCATAACTGACGGCCACAGAAATGCATTGGGGGGAGGGGGAATTTAAACCCGCAAAAATTATTCAAAAAACACTAATAAACAATCAATATGAGTTTTTCTATTGGTGTTGCGCCTTCCAAAAATGAATGGATCAGTGCAAAATATACCCTTTTTTTTGTACATGTAGTTATTGCTCATACTCAGTTTCTTAAATGAACACACGTCGCAAATGCGACAATTGTACACTGCTGTAAAGTGCACAGCCAGGTTGTGTTTGCCAGTCACTTACACCAATGACTGTCTTTTTTCTTCTTTCTTGAAGTAAGAATATGAAACCTGAGATGGTTAGATGTGCCATCTAAATTAGGGCAATACTTGAATACGTGTTTACGCATGCAACATGTCAAAGCAATGACCTGGACTGGATATCAATGTCTAATATGGTAGCATACAGGGTAAAATGGGTGAAATGAGCCTAATTTACACCAGCTCAAATGTGCACCCACTTTTCTGTCCTCAGTTTTTTTTTTTTTTTTTTTTGCAGTTTGATGGTATATTTTTAATCCCTACCTGGATTGCACAGTGTCAACTTTGTAAGTAGCTGATCTGTAACAGTGGTAATTTTTCATTGGTGACACTTGCAAGCAACCCAAACCAGTAGTTTGGTATAATGGTGTGTTTTTACCTTTTATGGCTCCCTTTACTTGTAATCAAAGCGTCTGAGTGTCTTTCTCTTGGGACTTCTTACTTGAGAAGACTTTGATGAATATTGCTATTTAACATTTCTATTGAACAAAACCATTTCAGTGGAGATTAAACCATTCTAGTGAAGTCTGCTTCATTTTGCTTGCACTCTGCACTCAATCACTTGCCGCTTGTAAATGATGAGTGTTACAGAATAACTCAAATTACGCAGAATAGATCCATTCATTCATTCTCTGTACTGCTTATCCTCACTCGGGTTAGGGGTGTACTGGAGCCATAATAGCAGGGCAAAAATAAACAAACAGCCCCATTCACACCTACAGACGGTTTAGTCTTCAGTAAACCTACCCACTCATGCACGTGGAGAACAGGAAGGCCAGAGCCCAGATTTGAACCCACAACCACTTGGTCGTCGTGGTGCCCCACAAAATGGATCTAGAACTGTAAAATAAAACAGCGGACATCCGGTAACTATCAGCATGTTATTTATTTGGGGCCATACATTTCCAGTAGCTTTACTGAAGGTACTCAAATATGGGCCCCATAGAGTACTCAATACTGTATATGTGAGTGTGTGATAGATTTAACTAACACCTACTTTTCAATGTCTGCATGAAAATTCTGAGCCTCCTTTCCAATTAGAGGCAGCTTTTTCTGGCCTGTGATCACTGATCCAGGACCTGCCACACTCCTGGGGGAAGAGAGAAAACACAGTGACCTGAATATTGTTTGAAACTGTAACAAAGCTTAACAAGGTCCAGAAATTAAAGGAAACTGTTGCATTCCAACATGGAAATATGCTTTCAATGTGTTTCTACTTTGCTGTTACTTTCATGAATACAGTATAAAAAAAATAAAATATAAATTAAAAATTGCCTGAGTAAGCATGCTACGTCCACTGGTGATTCTGCCTCGTAATTCCCTTTGGAGAAGAATGAGCAACATGATAAAACATGTTTGGGAGGAAAAATCCTTTCTTTTAAAATAAGCTTTCTGCAAAATACAAAGAGCACATGTAATAAATTATCTACTTACGTTGTCCTAAATCAGGCCAGGTTGTGGTAGGGCTTCCTCTGTTCAAAGTGCACCGCTGCAAACAAAAACGCTGGAATTGGAATCAGAACACCTCAATGGGGAGATACAATTCATCTTTTAGACACACTGAACATTGATCTTCACAGCAACCAGATGGCTACACTTCAGCATCAGAATAAACATCATTGTCCACCTAGAGGAATTTTTTCTTGGACATCAGTGAAGAGGCTGGAACCACTATACACATACTCTTCCGCGCACAACATCTGATACAAAATGTACAAATACATATAAATGCATTCTGAAGTCATACTGTCCACAAGTGGAAGTTTAAAAATAAGACATGGGACTACATGATTCTAAACGATGAGATTAAAACCTTTTCAAAGATCAACACTTGTGCTAACACAAAAACGTGTTTGATTGCACAGACGGCCAATGCGTATCAATCACTAATGTTAAACACTATCTTGGTTTCAGTGTTCAACAGCGCTAAACAGGTCAATGCACTCACCATGATTGAACCTTTTTTGCTCGGTCTCGACAGCTATTGGAAGCTGGCTGTGCCTTTACCCCTGTGCCGCTGCTTACGCATTGTAACATTGGATATATATCGCTCAACTAGCATTTTTTGACCAGTGACCGTAGTGGATAGTACGACTATATTTCCCATGATTCTTAGATGCGAACGCAGGAAGTAGTTGTAGTTCCCGTCACCACCTACTAAGTAAGTCCGTCCTGCTACCGATTAGATGTGGATGGGAATGAGTAATTGGAAAGGAATTTACAGTTAAAATTACTTTTAATGGGTTTATCTTATGAATCACTATAACAACTGTATAGTTGACATCGACATGGCAAAAAGTGGGACGCCGGGACGAGACCCGCATAATAGCGGGACAAAACAATGAGGTTGGTGAAATCAGCCGAAATGCGGGACCCTTAAAAGCAGAACTGCCCCAGCCAAAATTGGGACGTATGTAACGAAGTGCGCATCTCAACAGCGCAGTTCATTTTGGGTAGGCCGGCTAGTCGCCAGCTACCATCTTTTCATTAAAAACTAATGGGGTCTAACGGGGAAGCTTTGATTTGGACCAATCCAACCATTGGAAAGTTGATGTTTTTTTATTTATGCTATTTTAAACATACATAGTAGCGTGCCGTTACTGTACACTACAATTAAGCTTATTTAAGTGCTTAATATTTGTCTTCATTTGTGCACTTTAACTGGAGTCGGACCAAGGATGGAAACCAGAACGTGAAGGAAGAGACGGGTAGGATCTTTCTTTACTGATGGGGTCCATTGGGGCTGAAATGACCGTCACTCCAATAGTTTGGTTACACGTACGTCTGCTATCAAGCTTCGTTAGGCTTCCGTCTGCTCCCTCGGTTTCAGGATATTGACAAAATAATTGCGTTCAAGAAGTTTTCCATTATAGCCTCTTTTACATCAGTTTGGCTCTTTCTTTTCTGATTGGAAATTGTGAAGCGTGAGCAAAGGTTTACAAGTGTACACAACCGTCTTCTCGAACTTTGCAATGACGTTTTTTTTTTTTTTTTGTCTATAAACTCTATTAGGACAGTAAAAAATGGCATAAAGTGCACCTGTTTTGTCACGTGAGGCTGAAAGCTGTTTAAACAATGCTTGCAAGATTTAAGATGTACAGTTACGCAAAAACAATTTCAGCACTCTAATGTCGAATGTTCAAATGACGGCTATTTTGGTAGCCATGCTTTTTTTTTTCAACTTGATTTTCACGCATGCGTAAAAGTAATGTGCACTTCGCTTATTACAGGCTCGATATTGCCTACCGGAAGTCAAAAATGTATATCCTGAAAAGAGAATATTTGCTGTGTCTTCTTTACCATTCTTTTGTTAAAGATATTTGAAAGGATGGACTTTAAAAAAAATCGGATTACTTTCATGGCAATGTTCACCAACATCAACAGTATAAGTGGTATAAAAATGGATGGAAGTGTGGATTGTAATCTTGCAAACGCAATCATCAAGCCTTACCATCAAGTGTGTTTGCACTGAATTTGGTTCTATGAAAATTATCCCAAGAAAGTGGAATTGTGTTGTTGCATAAACTCTCATCACAGCTACATAAACATGTTGGAATGGTACGTTGAAATACAGAGGAAGTCTGAGATGATGCAATATCCATGTGGTGAGGGAATTCTCATGTAATGAGAACAGGCAGAGAGCCACAAGTGTGTTTTTTCTGTTTGCTTTTTCTTGCCCTCTCTGGCTCAGTCGTCCTCGTATCCACTCAGTCTTTTTTTTACTGTGTGTCCTAGCCAGTGAACTATTGCTGACCTCAGCGGTCTTGTCAGTGATTAATACCCCCCTCCTGTACTCCTGCAACTCCTCATCCCATTGAGGAAAAAACTAGCAGAGGTTGGAATCAGATAGTTTGTACCATTAGTATAGAAAACAGTTTATTATAATTTCTACTCTTATGGTTAAGGTTAACCCTAACCCAAAGTCTTCAGTTTTTACAGCTTTTTCTGATCTAATATTTGCCTTCTTTTATAGACCATAGTTGCGTTCAAAGAACAGCATCCCACATGTTGATTCAATGGACTCCAGACATCAAAGCAGCCGTGCTGCCAATTGGCACATCCAACGATGTAATTCACTCAACTGGTGGTTATTCTGTTAGTTTGTAAGATCGAAGGTAAAACAGTGATTCATTGCAGCATATGTCTCCATGCAGCAAGCAAGGTTTGTTTTTGTTGTTAAATCTGTTGTAAACATCCATTAGTTGTTTTTTTTAGCACTGCAAAGTTAAAAAAAACAACATATTTTTAGGCCCTTTTTCCTCACCACTAACATAGAGGAAGTCATCTAAAGTTGGCTGTTATTCCTTTTTCTTTCTCTTCATTTACTCACTTGGACACCGGCCCTCAAAATGCACAAACTACCCGTACTCGAGAGTGATTTATACCGGTGGTTGTCATCTGTCAGATGGCTCAAGGCAAGCCTCAGGAAAATCAAGGAAATCCTTTCAACTATATTGTAATTTTTGGCACTGCACAGATTACCGACCCCAGCTAACCTGCAGTGGGCAGCTTCACATTTCCGCATGGCTCTTAATGTCCTCCCTTTGACCAGACAGTCAGATCACCCCCGTCAGCGCTGAGGTCACTAGTTAAGTGGAGGTTGGCGCGCTGGTGACATGCCGATTGTGTAAGCAAACCAGCTAACAGGCCTGAGGGGAAGAGACTGTGTGCTTGGGACTGATATTAACTAAGGGAGTAGATGGAGATAAAGACAAAATAGATAGGAGCAGCATTAAACGGAGACTTGGGAAGCAGAAAGGTCAGCAAAGGGGGCAAGACACACAGATAAAAGAGTTCTTTGTGAAGGGGCCACTTAAGTTCATCTTATTTTACTTTCTAGACACAAAAAGAACATGCAACGTAATTGTAGGTGTAGCATAGTTTTTAGGTTTACTGGCTTGTAAGAAGTGAACAGTGATTTTTGTCACACACCACTACTATTGTGGTTTGTACTATTGCTACAACTCTTTGTTTGGTACCACCTTTGTCTCCATCCATCCATCCATTTACTACCGCTTATCCGGGGTCGGGTTGCGGGGGCAGCAGTTTTATGAGGGAAACCCAGACTTCCCTGTCCCCAGCCACTTCAACCAGCTCCTCCGGCGGGATCCCAAGACGTTCCCAGGCCAGCCGAGAGACTTAGTCTCTCCAGCGTGTCCTTGGTCGTCCCGCCAGTGGGACATGCCCGGGACATCTCTGCAGGGAGGCGTCCAGGAGGCATCCGAACCAGATATACTTTTTTAATAGTTTTTTTTTTATGCTAGAGTATACAGAAGGTTTGATGCATCCTCTGAACTGAAGAGAATGGTAATGGCAATGTTACTTATTATAAAAATGGCCAGCAGGTGGTAGCAGAGTATAAGAGATCAACCAGGACCATGTTGAAACAAATCTGGTTTCCCCACAGTTTGAAACAGATTTGTGAATAATGATGTAACTGAGCTATATTCTAATGCTAATTGCTGCAAAACGGAAACAGAAACATACTTTTTTTTCCTGATAAAAGAAGAGACTCTAATCTTTCGTTTAGTAGGTTCCATGTTTTTATAGCAATAGAACACAATATTCTGTGGGCCTTGCAAAATCTGTCAAAATCCAGTAAAATAGCCGGGGGCGAAAGGGGTTGCTTCAGTGAAAATGGATGGGAGTGAAGGACTTAATTGGCGATTGAATATGATTTCAGGACGTGTCATGTTGTTGTTGTTGTTGGTAGCAACAGTTTGTGATGGTAATCTATCTGGAAGTCCCTCGAGGTCGACAAAGAAATCCCTCTCACCAGAGAAAGAAAAAAAAAAGAGTTAAGAAGTATTGTTGTGCCGTCTGTGATGGTAAATATAAACAACCTAAAGACTGAAAGCTGAGACAAGTCAGCCATTATGCTGCGACACTCTGCTGGGAACAAATTCAAAATAAAAGCATTCCAAGACACGTCCATATATTATTTAGTAAAGTTTATTTTGTAGTTGGCCTTGCCACCGAGTGAGTAGTAGTATGAAAAATTGTTGCAAACTACTTCTTTCTGAGAGTATACAGTACACGTAAATAAGCAGGCATCCGAGGCAGGAAAAAATGCCTTGAACATTTTTTTTCAACCAGGGTTCTCAAATTACTCAAGGACTTGTTTCACCACTAATTAATTGCGTTTGATCAATTTACCTTCTAACCTCTTCTTTCTCAGTTAGCAAATACATTCTTTCAATGTGTTGTTTTATCAACTAGTCTCCTGCTAATGTTGTTATTATGCATTAAATAAGTTAAATCTGTTGATCATGATAGATTACCATAATATACCCAGAACTAAGCACCTTTTTGTTACAAAAGATAATATGTAGTAGTGCACTACAGAAGTTATGATGCTGCCGGTGTTGTTGCTCTGCAGACATCACCAGTCGCCCCATGGTTAATCCAAACTCAAAATGCCATTGAAAATTTCACGGACTCGGCATCACTGCGTTGTGTGTTTTCATTAAGTGACCAAAACACATCTCCAACCACAGGAAAGTAGCTGCATTTTTTTTTTTTAGCAATAAACACTCCCACTACATGCATAATTTCCTTGTTTGTTTTTGTGATACTGTTGGCGTATTCACATTTCACTAGTTTTTCCGTTTCAAGTCCCTCGACTGTTGTGTCTCCAACAAGCGTAAGACACACATACACACAGTGTCATTGCAAATTGAATTGAACCTCTGTCCATACGAGCGTATTGTCCCTTCTTGTCCCTATTAAGCGCAGTGTGAAAATGGGCATCATGGACTTCTGTGCTGCATCAACAACTACTCAACACTCATTACCTGAATGCCTCACTCTTTCCATCCATCTTTTTAAATCATTCACCACTAGAGCATTATATTGCACAATATTTTACACCATTGTTTTGGGAAAAAGAAGGAAAAAAACTTTATACAGGCTGCTGATCGGGTTAGGCGCTCTATAACTGAAGCAAGTGGAAATTCTGAATCTTGAATGACAGTCTTTTGAAGATGAGTTTAGACATTTGGTGCCATACATAATTGTGATGGTTCCTGTTTTGCACCCTCTCCTTATCTTCTGTTGAACACACACAAATGCTGGAATCCAAGAAATGTTGTGTACATGCAGGCATATGTGACTGAAGCTGACCTGTTGCAGAGAGATCTGATGTGATGACCAGATAGCAGATAGATGAAAGCTTTGAAACATCTTTATCTCCACAGCCTTCTTTGTCCTTTTTCTTTGTGAACGATTTCACTCCCTCATCTCTGTTTTCTGTAATATTTGATTGGTCAGTTTAAAGGGATACTTGACTCATTTGGCCATTTTCAGCAATAAAAAGTTAATATTTTGTCTATGATTAATTTGAAAACTATATCGTTTTTCATGTAAAATTAATGCGTTTAAAACACATTTTGCAACTTCCTGTCGGCTGTAAATGACATTACAAGTGCTCATAGTTCAAGTAACGGGTTTGGTCATGTGTGATCGCAAATTGAGCCATAATTGGTCGTTCCCTGAGCACATATATTGTCATTTACAGTCGACAGCAAGCGGCAAAATGTGTTTTTAAAAAAGGTTTTGAACAATAATGAAGTTATCAAATTAATTATAGACAAAATATTAACTTCTTACTGCTGAAAATGGCTAAATGAGTCGTCTCTCTTTAAAAAGAAAACATTAGAGGCATTTGTTCAGCTGATATAAACTAGATATGTCATTTGATAGATGCAACTGAATAATATCCAGTACAAGACCTCCATCAAAAATTCATCATTTACAGATGATGCTGATAGTTATGAACAAGGCATTATGTGCCAAAATTATGGTAACCAACATTATAGAAATAGCTCTAAGTACGAAATGATGCAGGTTTACACCACTAAGCCCAACTGTGCAGGTGTATCTTATAATGGGGCCAATGTGGATATATTTTTCCGTCAAGACTTGATTGAATTAGCACAAAAGTTATGTAGTTGAACCCCCAGCGGAATAAATTTTTCAACAGCTCATGATGAACAAATATACTGTAACAACTCAAGCATTTTATTCCCCTCTCGGCTGTGTAAAGCAAACAGTTGGTTTGTCCTATGCTGGTGAACCATACGAAAACAGCTCAGCGGTAACAACGCAAGCAATCTCCAGAAGTATAATCACACATTTGTCATTGTCTTCTTTTAAAATATAAGAGTAAGATTTACTTGCTTTACTTTTAACTCACCAATATGCCTTAGTTATTTTTATTTGGTATCTGGCAAAACCAAATTTTCTCTTTTCTTGTCTTGCCCAACCCATTACTCTTGTTTTAAGTGTATTACAAGTTTGTTTTTTTTTTTTATACATATGCTATAATTACAGTAAATTAAAATATTCATTTTATTCTTGTTCAGCACTTTATCTAGTGGTTGCTGTTTTTAACTCTTTTACTGTCAAACATTATCTAAAAAAACAACTCTTTCAGTGCCAGCTGATTTTGAGCATTTTCACTCATCTTTCAAGGCAAACAGAATACTGTGTGCTTTGACTACATAAACATGGTGGATACTATATAAAATATTAGACTCCATTCTTTCATTAGAAAAAAAAGTGTTTCTACCTCTAGCATTTGAAAATAGGTAATTTGAGTGACATCAAGCGAAAATGGGAAAAAATAAGAAGAAAACAAGCTTTTTGTGAAAAGATACATTTTCTGCACAACAGTGACTTTGAGACTAATATTTTTTGTTTAGTGACACTCTGTGAATTAGATTTAATGTGGCAATAACTTTGATCATTCACGTCATCCTTGAAAACATTCCATTTCCTAAGATCCACTATGTTTTCATGTAATTTGATACCCGGGAGCCCATTGAAAAGAGATACAATTCTGCCATCTGCTGGCCATAGTTAGTGGGTGTTTTTGGATTTCCCCAACCCCAAGCAGCGCTGCACAAGATGTTGCACTGCCCATTGAGGGGGAAAAAAAACGTAGTTGACGTTATTGGCGGTATACATTGGGCGTGTCCTTAGCGTCAATTGACGTTTTTGGCGATAAAGAAGTTTTAAAAGTGCATCACAGTGTATTTAACTTTTGTATTAAATATGTGTTCTTATTTCAAATGTTTATTTCCTTATTCTGTAAATAATGATTACCTTCCACTGCAGTGGGCTAGTGAGAAATATACTATATACTTCTATTTAAAGCATGTAAAAGAAAAGTCAGAAACTTGCGACCCGAGAGCCATAAGCATTAAGTTCTAAATGGCTGTGAAAGCTACAAGGCATGCATCCTTGATTTCAAAAACATACAAGGACATCATAATCATGAATTTTAGTGTCTGAGAGGTCATAAAAAAAAAAAATTGAGTTCCAGAAAAGCTTTCTGTGCATGGCAATTGGCAGCACTCACTGTGCAATATACATTAGTTTTGTAGGATTGGAATGGAATATGAAACCAGTACATAACAAAAAAAACACGTCTGTCACACATGTTTAGGTTTGTTTGACCATGACCTACTAAGTAGGTCCTACTTAGTGCCCTTTTTGTTATCTTTGTCATCTTATTGTATTTGTCTTCCGCTTTCTGGATTTGCAATTCTTGTCCTCACATTTGAGAGATCTCTAGTCACATTACTGGTCCTGCTGCCATCATGGCTACTCGATTACTAGATTCGACGGTGGTCTCCTTAATTAAATTTAAACATGAGTGCTTTCCCTTTTAATATCAGCTAGTTGAAGTGGAAGCAATGAGTGATGTCTGTGGAGCCAAGTAAAACGATACACACACTGACAGCCGCGATTCTGTCCATCTGTCCAAGTTTGATTGATCGGGTGTGACCGTTCATGGATAAATGCATGGATGGAAGTCATTCAGTTTAATAAACGGTATCAATGTCACGAGCTCATACAAACATTCCAATTAAATTCCAATTAAATGTCCTCTTTGATGATGTCTTTGGACAGGGTTGTGTGTGCAGACTTTTTGTCAACTCCAGTTAACTCCAGTTTTGCCTGTCTTATGATCTAATCATGGACACAGTTTGAGAACTAGATACTACTGTCCAAGTTTATTGTGATACATTTGGCAAATATGCTTGCACACAAACTGTGATCAAGGAAAAAACATCTGGCATTCAAAGAGGATCTGTTTTAGACAAAAGTTAGTTAAGCATTATACTCAAAGTAGCAAATGGTTGCCTAACTCTCTCAGGAGTAGAGAACATCACGTTTCAAATTAGGAGCCATCCATCCATTCTATATCGCTTATTGCAGTTGTTCTCAAACCTTTTACACTAAATACCACCTACAGAAATGCTGAACTGTACAAGTACCAGCATAGTGACCAACATTAAAATAGCGTAACTATTGCAAGTCAGTGAAGCGTTACAGTTTGAACGTCAACATTATGCCTAAATATAGTTAGAAAGTTAAATACAACTGAACTGTACCACTCAAGTGAGCCTGAGTAACTCTAGTGGTACTAGCACCACACTTTGAGAGTCACTGGCTTCTCGTGTTTAGGGTTTGGGAGATCTTAGACTATTCCCTGGACGGATCACCAGTGCAGTTACTTTTCGTTTTCGTTTTCGTTAAACGTTTCGTTACAGTTGGCTTGTGAATTTGATTCGGAAGAGTTTTTTTTTGCAGAATTTGGGTTTGTTGCGTTCCCTTTTATTCTTTATTTCTGTTACATGCTTAAGGATTTATGAAGAGAGTGGTTTATTTATTTATTTATTTATTAACTCATTCATTCCAAGACATTTTCACTGAAACAACCCCCTTTGCTCCCAGCTGTTTTACTGGATTTTAACGGATTCTGAAAGGCCACTGAATATTGTGTTATATTGTAAAAAAAAAACTAAAAAAACATGGAACCTAGCAAAAGAGAGATTAGAGTCTCTTCTTTCATCAGGGAAAAAAAGTATATTTGTACCTGTTTCCGTTTTGCAGCAATTAGCATTAGAATATAACTCAGTTTCATCATTATTCACAAATCTGTTAAAAACTGTGGGGAAAACAGCTTGTTGCAACATGGCCCTGGTTGATCTCTTATACTCTACTGCCACCTGCTGCCCGTTTTTTGTAATAACTACCATTGCTTCAACCGTTCTCTTCAGTTCAGAGTTTGCATCAAAGCCTTCTTTATGCTATAGCATAAAATAAAATAAAACGTTAAAAAAAAACGCATAAATACGTCTTTGGGACACTGGTAATATTTAAAATGGAATGCATTTATACGTTTTTGGGGAGCTAAGAGAATGTATATTTTTCACTGGGAATACTGCAGATTATTCTTAGCTTGCACATCACTCTTCCGAGCTAACCTGAGACGTCAGGTCATGTCAGGCAATGACACTCAGCAACTGATTGTTCTTAGACACTGCTTGTTTATTCACAGGAGTTTTGGGAATCTCATTATTCATTATCTAGAAATTGACTTAACTCAATTACAATGGGACCTGACGTAACTAAACTCATTTAGGAATCTTTGGGTTGCATTCAACATCCTTGTGCGGTTCAGTTGTCACACTCTCGAGAGTGATGGCGAAGAATGGCCATTGCACAATTCTGACTCATGGTTCAACACCCAGTTCCTGTGCAATATATCATCCTGTTTGTGCTTGTTTACTGTAGTTGTAGAAATAAAACAAACTCCTGATGGCAATGATTATTCATTCAGTTGATTCATCATACAAAACAATGGGGTGCAAAGTAAATAGATGATGCAGTGATGTGTGTGTGTTTTTGGTTTTATTCTTCTGCAATGTTTGTGTGCATAGTTGTATGTTGTTAAAAATGCAGGAATGTTGCTGCTCGGTCATGTAAGGTTTTTTTTTTATTCAGGAAAGGTGTAATAATTGTGATACGAGTTCTCCTAAAGCTAACAAAGACGGTGAAGAAAAAAAAAATGATTCAGACAGTAGTGCCGTTAATTAGCGTTCACAAACATTTGCATCCCTAACTGACCAGCAAAAGATCCCTTAAGTAAAATAATACTAAAGAACATAGTTAAGAAGCAGATCATAGTAAGCGAGACCAATACCCCGGTTCCACTACACCAACAATGCAAGTGGTGCATATGCATGCACTGCCTTTTTCTCACATATGCACGCAAAATTTAGAAGACAAATGTCAGAACAACTGCCCTTAGGGATTAGGGTGAGCATGTGGCAGTAAAGTGAACTTCCCAGCTGTGAAGGTATCAAGTGTGACATCAGTGTCTTGCCATCCACCCACAAGAACCTTCTGATTGACCGATAGCACAAATGCAGATCTATTAGCACTGAAATGCCCTCAGGCTGCTTTCCAAGAGGAGCTCTTGTTTCACACAGGGTTGGCTATGGATCGCTGGTACGAACTACCTGAGAAAACACCTGACAAAGTGCAAATGCATCATAACGTACAAGATTGTGCTTGATTGTCAGCTGGCTCTGAAAAGAGCCACAACATGCCTGTAGAATTACATTCTTAAAATTAAATGGTAACGTAATAAAAGGAAGGAAATAAAGAGTAGCGTTCTCAAAGTACGAAAAGACAGTTGAGTAAGATGGATTAACATACTTTTTAACTTGCATTTAAAAGCACTTATGCTTGAGGCTGACTTAATTTGCGTTGACAACTTATTCTATTTGTGTGCAGCATAACAGCTAATTACTGCTTCACCATGTTTGCTTTGAATCATGGGCTCCACTAATAGACCCGAGTCAGCAGTCCTCACAGCCGTAAGGGTTTATATTAAATTAGCATGTCCTTTATGTATTTAGTACCCATTAGTTATTATTTATAAACCAGTAGCAGAATTTTCTAATCAATTCTTTTAGTCTTTACCACTTCTACACCGGTTGACAAATCTGTTGGAAATGATTCAGTTGGTCATCTTAATCTTAGAACATGGCCATCAACAGCACGTGCAATCTGTTAGTGTGAACATGCAATTTACTACCCACTATTTTGGACCTTTTAGTAAATCAGGCCCTTATGAGGACTGTATCAGTGCTGGTGTTGATTGTAAGCCATTCTTAAACATAAAATGTTTTTTCTGGCCTGCTGAAAAAGGCCACAATTAAGTCGATTTATTGTCCTGTTGCCTTTGCATACACATTACTCATTCAGCAGAAACGTGCCGTGTCAAAGTGTGAAGTCACAAATTTGTGTAATGTACTTTATTACCACCTTCATTTGTTGATCTTGACACAGGCGTGTTGGCATGTAGTCTGTCACGGCTTGAGAAGGGAGGACCCAGATGCAGTGAGGAAGGCGAGCCACGGCAGGGATGCGGACAACTTTGATTTAATGTGGCGATAATCGCAAACACAAAATCGCGCACACAGGCGGACAAAAGTAAACACACTCAAAATCACGCACACAGGCGGACGAAAACAAACACAAAATCACGCTCACAGGCGGACAACAAACAAAACCAAAATCACGCTCGATGGCGGCAAAAAGGCAAGTCATGAGAAGCAGGAGAAAATTCTTGTGGGAGCGAAACCAGTCGGGTCAGGAGAGTAGCGTCTCGAGGTAATCACCCGACACTCCTTGCTGTGTCCATCAGGCTTATATTGAGGTCTGATGGCATAATGGGCAGCAGGTGTGTATGGTGGGTGGAGCCCACCAGCTGACCCAAATCATGACAGTACCCCCCCCCTTAACGACGCCCCTAGGCGGACCACCCGGCGCCGATGGGTATGCTAAATGGAAATCCCGAACGAGGGACTGGTCCAATATCCAGGAGCGGGGAACCCACTGGCGGTCTTCGGGTCCGTACCCCTCCCAATCGACCAGATACTGAAACCCTCTGCCCCGCTTTCGAGAGTCCAGAATGTCCCTTACTGTGTACACCGGCTGCCCCCCCACGACCCGGGGAGGCGGCGGGGGCGCGGTCGGCGGGCACAAGGGGCTGGCAGAGACAGGCTTAAGCAGGGACGTGTGGAACACTGGGTGTACCTTGAGAGTAGGGGGCAGGTTGAGCCGGACCGCTACCGGGTTGACCATAGCGTTGACCTCAAACGGGCCGATGAACCGCGGCCCCAGCTTCCTTGAACTCCCCGCCAATTGTAGGTCCCTAGTTGAGAGCCACACCTTCTGACCCGGTCGGTAGAGCGGTGCCGGAACCCGGTGCCTGTCCGCGAGCCGCTTGTTGCGGTCCGAGGTGCGGCACAGGGCCTTCCTAGTGTCTTGCCAAACCCTGCGAGCCCGGCGGAGGTGGGTCTGGACTGAGGGAATGGCAACACCGCCCTCCTGGGAAGGAAACAAGGGGGGTTGATAGCCACAGGCCGCGTTGAACGGGGACAGGCCTGTGGCCGAGCACTCGAGAGTGTTGTGGGCGTATTCGACCCAAGGGAGGTGGGACGCCCACGAGGAAGGGTGCTGATGGCACACACATCGAAGCGCTGCCTCCAAATCCTGGTTGGCACGCTCCGTCTGCCCATTGGATTGGGGGTGGTAGACCCGGGACACGAACTGGGGCCCCCTGTCGGAGACGAGGTCCGCTGGAATCCCGTGGATCCTGAAAACGTCTTTTATCAGGATATCCGCAGTTTGTAGCGAGGTGGGCAATTTGGGCAGGGCGATAAAGTGGGCCATCTTTGAAAACCGGTCCACCACCGTCAGGATTACCGACCGCCCGTTGGAAGTAGGTAGTCCGGTAATGAAATCCAGGGCCACATGCGACCAAGGACGGTGGGGAATGGGCAGGGGTCGGAGCTGGCCGGCTGGCTTCAGGCGGGAGGACTTATTACGGGCACACACCGTGCAGGACGTGACATAGTCCTGGACGTCCTTGCGCAGCCCAGGCCACCAAAATCTCTGTGCTACCAAGGACAGCGTGCGCCCCACCCCAGGGTGACATGCTACCTTCGACGCATGCCCCCACTGCAGTACTTCCTGCCGAAGGTGTGTGGGCACGAACAGCTTGTCTTCAGGGCACGCGACCGGGGTCTGCGTGTCGTCCGCTGCATCCGCCACCTTCCGCTCCACTTCCCACCGGAGGGCTCCCAATACTCTGTCCTCCGGGACAATGGTTTCGGGTGGAGACCCCTCGGCGGCTGGACTGTGTATTCGGGACAAGGCGTCTGGCTTGGTGTTCCGGGCTCCTGGTCGGTAGGTGATGGTGTAATTAAATCTGGTTAGGAACAGGGCCCAGCGTGCCTGGCGGGGATTCAGCCTTCGGGCGGACCGGAGGTACGCCAAGTTTTTGTGGTCAGAAAAAATCTGGAAAGGTTCCGCCGCGCCCTCCAGCCAGTGCCGCCACTCCTGCAACGCAAGGATAACGGCCAGCAGCTCCCGGTTGCCCACGTCGTAGTTGCGCTCAGCCGGGTTGAGCCGGCGCGAGAAGAAGGCGCATGGGTGTAGCCTCTGGTCCTCCGGGGACCGTTGGGATAACACTGCCCCCACTCCTGTCTCTGAAGCGTCGACCTCGACGATAAAGGGAAGAGTCTCATCGGGGTGTGTCAACACCGGGGAACGCGAAAATAATACTTTTAAATTGACGAATGCGGCCTCTGCCTGTTGGGTCCAAACAAACGGAATTTTGGTGGATGTCAGTCTTGTTAGTGGTTCCGCTTTTAAGCTGTAGTTGCGAACGAATCGACGGTAGAAGTTTGCGAATCCAAGGAACCTCTGTAGGTGTTTCCTGGATGTGGGAGTGGGCCACTCGACCACGGCCTGGATCTTCGCTGGGTCGGCTCTCAATCGACCCTTCTCCACAATGTAGCCGAGGAATTGGACTGAACTGGCGTGAAACTCACATTTTTCGGCTTTTACATACAGCCGGTTTTCCAGCAGTCGTTCCAGGACCAGCCGAACATGTTGTCGATGTTCGGTTTGATTTCTTGAAAAAATCAAAATGTCGTCCAGGTAAACAAAACAAAAATGATTGAGCATGTCGCGCAGGACGTCATTAATGAATCCCTGGAACACGGCGGGAGCGTTTGAGAGGCCAAACGGCATCACCAAGTACTCAAAATGCCCAATAGGTGTTTTAAATGCTGTCTTCCACTCATCGCCCTCCCTTATCCTCACTAGATGGTAGGCACTGCGAAGGTCCAGTTTGGTGAATACCGTGGCTGAATGTAAGGGAGCAAACGCTGAGTCCATTAGCGGCAACGGATATTTGTTCTTGATAGTTATGTCGTTCAGACCACGGAAATCGATGCACGGGCGTAGGGTCTTGTCTTTCTTTTCCACGAAGAAGAACCCCGCCCCTAGCGGTGACTTGGAAGGCCGAATCAGTCCGGCCGCCAGGGACGTGGTGAGGTACTCCGTGAGGGCTTGACGTTCCGGCTTGGCGATCTGATATAGGCGTGTACCAGGCAGCGGTGCCCCAGGAACCAGTTCTATTGCGCAGTCATAAGGTCGATGTGGAGGGAGAGACATGGCCCGGTCCTTGCTAAACACCTCCCGCAAGTCATGGTATTCTGCCGGTACCTCATCCAGGTTAATCTCCTCTAACGTGGCTTTGGCTGGGCCACGGTGATCATCCACTGCTGACTGCAGGCAATGCGAGTGACAGAAAACACTCCATCTCTCCACCCTGGGAATGCCCCAGTTAATGTCCGGGTTATGCCTGGCCAGCCAAGTCAGGCCCAGGACCACTGGGGCCGACCGGGATGGCATAATGAGGAACTGAACGGTTTCCACGTGGTTCCCCGATAGACGCATCTGTAGGCTCTCCGTTCGGTGTGAAATCACACCCAGGGTGCGCCCGTCGAGGTCGCGCATCTCCTTGGCTCTCTTGAGTTCAACCACCGGGCATTTCAGGATGTCCACCATCCTCGGGTCAATAATGCATTCATCCGACCCTGAATCCACCAGAGCCGTCATCCTAGCGTTTACCCCCCCCCCCCCATGTCATCTCTCCTGAGACTAGTAGTCTCCTTGGGTTACGTTGGAATGGGATGGTTGGGGCTGGAACAGGTGCGACGTGCCTGTGTCTCTCAGGCCGCCTCCCACACTTGGCCGCTAGGTGTCTCCACCGGTCCGTGTGCTCCGTTGCCGAGAGCCGCTCTCCTCCCAGCTGCAAAGGCTCCGCGCCATCTCTGGCAGGCGCGCGTCGCCATGAAGCGTTGGGAGGCGGGGTGTCGACGAAGCGCCCCGCGGACGTGGCCGACACCGGCTGAGCAGACGTCTCCGCTGCCTCCGGTCATCGCTCCTCCTCCCGTTCCCGCCGTCGCTCCCGCAACCGGTTATCCAACCGGATGGCCAAGCCGATGAGCTCCTCCAGCGTGGACGTCTCGTCCCGTGCCGCCAGCTCATCCTTAATCCGCGGGTTTAGTCCCTGCCGGAAAATTCCGCACAGCGCCGCGTCGCAGTAACCACTCTCGGCGGCCAAAACCCGGAAAGAGATGGAGAATTCCGCCACGGAGGAGCCGGCTTGCTGGAAGTCCAGTAAGCGGCTGCCTGCTTCTTTCCCTCTTACTGGGTGGTCGAAGACATTACGGAATTCAGTCAGGAAGGCAGGAACTGAGGCTCGGAGCTCCGGGTTGGTTTTGCTGGCCGCCATCGCCCATAATGCTGCCTGGCCGGAAAGCAAGCTCATAATAAAAGCAACTCTGGAGCCGTCGTCCGGGAAGGTGTACGGCTGTTGGTCCAGGACCAGGCTACACTGATGAAGGAACTGGTCACACCCACCAATCTCGCCAGCGTAGCGGGGGGGATGCGGAATATTGGGTTCCCGGAAGATAAGATTGCCTGCTGATCGGGAAGTGGGGAAAACAGGAGACGCTCTGGCAGGTCGTGAGTCTTCCGCGGCCGTGGATTCCGGTCTCCGCTCCATCTTTAAGGTGAGCGATCCAATCTGTGCAGTTAGTGCCGACATCACCTCCTTTAGATCCTGGAAGTATTGCTCGTGCCGGCCGAGCAAGTGTCCATGGCTGGCCAGGACCTGGCGCGGGCTGTTGGGATCTGCGGGGTCCATAGTTGGTCGGGTGATTCTGTCACGGCTTGAGAAGGGAGGACCCAGATGCAGTGAGGAAGGCGAGCCACGGCAGGGATGCGGACAACTTTGATTTAATGTGGCGATAATCGCAAACACAAAATCGCGCACACAGGCGGACAAAAGTAAACACACTCAAAATCACGCACACAGGCGGACAAAAGTAAACACACTCAAAATCACGCACACAGGCGGACGAAAACAAACACAAAATCACGCTCACAGGCGGACAACAAACAAAACCAAAATCACGCTCGATGGCGGCAAAAAGGCAAGTCATGAGAAGCAGGAGAAAATTCTTGTGGGAGCGAAACCAGTCGGGTCAGGAGAGTAGCGTCTCGAGGTAATCACCCGACACTCCTTGCTGTGTCCATCAGGCTTATATTGAGGTCTGATGGCATGATGGGCAGCAGGTGTGTATGGTGGGTGGAGCCCACCAGCTGACCCAAATCATGACATAGTCACCAATGACCTATCGTAGACGTGTCAAGAACCCCACTTGTGATTCTACACTATGCTGCTTTTGGCTCATTAATACTCACAAACGGGCCTGCCTCGTTTTGGCTGGAGCCTCGACCCTGCCTGTTTTCCTCACCTGTTTCTTCTCTCTATCACAGCAGCTTGTAAATGTAACAGCAAAAGTGAAAATTAAAGAGCCTATGCCACTTTTATGAGCCTCTTGACTTGCTTCTTTCCACTCAGTCTTCCCACCTAAACCCAAACTCCCATGGTGCAGGTTAATTGACCAGTGTGACAAAGAGTTTGCCTTTAAAAGTCATGCATCTTCTATTTGTCATTTATCTTATCAAACAATACAGTATGTGCCTCTTTACATTGTCTGTCACCCCTCTTTTGGTCTTTTTAGATACTCTAGACTCTAGAGTTTTGGGACATTTGGCCATGAAGTTGTATGAACTTCCAGTCTTTTGGCAAGGGTGACTGCAACAGTGATTTTTAGCAAGTGTGTCATGAGAGGTTATCAGGAATCCGGGGGAATTGGGATCTGATTTCAGTTAATTTGTCCCAAAATGTCTATTTATTCATTACAAATATGTTTTTATCCATCTGTATATGTCAGTGGCATAGCAACAGGCACGGCATTGTGTTCAATTATAAAGGGACACATTTCACAATAATTAATCAGATTTGTGAGTACCGGTAATCATTTCATTATTCATTCTTTTGTGCCGTTTTTGTTTGGTGGTGGCTGTGAGATTTTTCTCATGTAAAACATTGGTATTGTTTATTAAGAATGTTTGACCATTCGTCCAGAAGAACATTGAGAAGTTCGTGGTAACAGATATTGGCCGATGAATCAAAAATGTTAGTTCTTGTTCACTAAATTTGGAACGGGGTTGAAGTCAGGGTTCTTCCATCTCAAATGTATCCAATCATGTTTTTATGAAAATTGATTTGTGCTTTGGGACACATTCAGGCTGGAACAGAAAAGAGCCTTGGTTGGAACTGTACAAATTGTCTTGGGATGATGACTACGAGTCTAGTCCAACCATTTATTAAAAGACTGTGTCCCAAGAGTTTTGTTGAAATGCCACAAAAAAAAATTCAATTCTCAAATGCATTTTCAATGGGCCATTAAAAACTCTGGAATGCACGTGTTGGATGAGAACTGCTTCCAGGTTTCACCACAATTTTGAAGAAAAAAAAGAAGCAGAAAGTTAATTAATTCCAGGCAATGATAAAGACTGAAAGCCAGAATGTCGATCACTAAGATGCAGTGATTTTGCTCTATTGCTCTCAGCCGGCATACACTGTCAGCCACTGGTCATAAATCTGCCCGGGAATGACCAGACTTTGTCAGTTATTCCATCTTATTATCCATGGTGCTTCCTGACGGCGGCGTATCCGCAGGCCTTTGACAAGAAATGACAATGCTTCCATGTTTGAATCGTGCAGCAGCCTCTCTGCTTCTATACGGCCCAGTCATGGCAAGCTTTGCATTTGAGTAAATGAAAGATGCAGAGGGATGTCAAGTCTGACAGCAGCTTCAGTTGGTTTCCAGAAGCAATTGTTTTTGTTTTTTTAATACAATGTGTGATGGAGTGCCTCATTTCAGGTCAATCATTTCCACTTAGCTGAGGCTCAAGTGTAAATTTTGCTTCTACTTCTATTGCTGCAGATTTCTTTATGACATTTTAAAGAGATTTTAGAATGAAAATAAACACACTAGGGACTGATTCGCGCATGACTTTATCACTTGGTCAAAAGAGACAAAGTGTCTGGTCCCATTACAGTACGTACAGTCGTTTGCGATTGTTTCGGCTGTCAACACACCTTGTTGCTAACTTGCTACATTACATTAATGTTTCTGCATGGATGGACTACAAGATTGCTTTTGCATTAGTACATATGAAATCCTATTTCTGTCCTGCTATGACCTTACAGTGGGGAAGTAAATATTTAATAGGAATGCATGATAATGCTATATTCAACCGATACCGATAAACCAGTAATTTAGAAAGTGCCGATGTCGATAACCGATAAGTAAGACAATAATAGTTTGTCAAATTAACTTGAATAGTATACAAATATACTTTGAAATCCTACTACAGAGAGTCCTCAAGATACGTGACCTATGTCGTTTCAACTTTACGGCATCCTTGCCTCGTCCGTAGCACCTTCTTTTTCGTTAATTTCCTACAGTAATGCCATGCCATTTTAAAGTTGTTTAAAGTTATATTGTTGTAACGGACGTCCATCAGCCGGTCGGCTCGCCATCACGTGTGTCACATTTCCGTGTTTAAGTTTGAATTAGCTCCACTGTGCCGTCCGTCAGCAGTGAATGTCCGTGCGGAAACATGAAATATTCGTTCCAGCTCTTCCGGGTCCTGTAAATATATAGTTTTTTTTATTATTGTGCAAAGTATTTTGATGTAAATATCAACTTTTACAAGGAAATCCGACTTAAGTCGAAATTTGGGTTATATTGCCAGCGTAGAAACAGAACTCGGCCGTAAGTCAAGGACTCCCTGTATAAATCTAACATGTACAAATACATTGAAACGTTGTGTAAAGCACCATAAGCTGAATTTTATTGACTTCTCTGCTTCAAAGACAACCAGTAACTCATTTTGAGTTTGCCAAAACAACAGTCACGGTTTTAAGGTGCAACAAAAAATTGCGAGGGAATGTTTTGGGGAATGTTGTGGAATTTTCAACAGTTAGGTGAGATGAATAAAACAGTCTGGAAAACTGTATTGTCTTTTGAGTTTCTTTAAATTTGAAGCTTAAAATATATACAAGTTACATAGCAGTCTACAAGAAGTGATATGTGAGAGTGTTGGCAGTAAATTATCATGGGGAGATTTTTATGCAGCCTGGTTAAGGTTTTGGAGGGGAGAAAGGGAGGGTTAGCTAGACAGGAAAGCAAGCAGTCTGTTCCGAGCAGGCATATCAGTCAAGGTCACTTTGATATCGCTTTATGTATAAGTGTGAAAAGCCCATTATTTAAGAAAATACAGGTGTCCACAATACTGTATAAACTTATGTGTTAAATAGTTATTTTCCATAACAGGACAGTAAAGCAGGCCCACACTGGCTTCTGCCATGTTGCCATGATGCACCTTCTGTGAACACGAGGTTTATAGCATAATGACGTCACAAATATACGACACACTACCATAGGAGATGGGAGGGATTGAGGAGTTGGGCACAACTTGAACCACAACAGATGGACCAACGTAGCATGTCTATTATTATCAGCGGATTTCTTTATTATCTGGTTTATCTGTATGGCGTCAAATTGCTCGATAATTGCAGATAATTATCAGCCACCGATATTATCGTGCATCCCTAATATTTAATTTCAGTAACACCCTGTGACTGACTGGTGACCAGTCCGGGGTTTACCCCACCTTTTGCCAGTAGTCACCTTATATAGGCTGCAGCGCACAAGAGCTCGTCACAAGGCTGCTAAGTGTTATGGATTGTTTGTTTTTTGCAGCGGCATATTTAGCCCATTTTTGGGCGAAGGAACAATAGCGCCACCAAAATAGTTTTAGAGTTCATCGTGATTTATCGGTATTGGGCCGATACCAGACATATTTCCTGGTATCGGTACTTGTGACAGATATCGATAATGTTATCGGTCCCCGCTCTTGTGTTTTCCGGTCAGGAACTAAAGATTCAAATGTTTTTTTTGCATTTATTGACCACCACAGATACCTCAAGTATGAAAAATCTGAGAGCTTTTTTCTGCCTCGAGTACTCGTTTATTTAAGGCTTTAGCATAGCAGACGCTACTTTTAATTTAGCCAGGAAGAAGAAGCGGATGTTACTTATTTGATTCAAGCAGCAGGAAGAACGAAGGAATTAAAAATTAATCGAAGGTGTGAGCGGAATGCGGAAATGGCGACGACAAACAAGGTTTCCATAGGTGTTTCATTTAAAAGAAAAGTCCAAAAACAAGTTCAAAGTCCATTTTTGGACTCCCTTCCGGCGGTGTGATCGCATTGTAGTCAATGGCGTGCCGGGAGGCGCGTTTGGGCCGTTTTCGGCGATTATTTCGCTACTTCGCCCCCCATTTCGCCATCGCATCAGCGACAGCCAATCGGTGTCACAATCCAAATATATCACAGACAAAACACAGGAAGCAGTTGCAGAACGTGTAGCATAGCAATGGAGGATAGCTTGATCGTCGCAATTTACAGACACCCGGAGCTGTACAACACGGCTAGTAAGGTGTACCGCACCCTAGCCAAAACGGAGATTGCTTGGAGGAAGAAGCGTGGATGTTGGCTTACCTGATGAGTTTGTTTGTTTAATTGTCGAAGTGTGAAGCAAGCTAGCAATGCTACAATAAAGTTAGCACCACCTACCGAAGCGGAAATCCCTCCTCTACCTCCGTTGCGACGCGGAGCGAAACAAATCCCATTTGAGAACCCCGCGAAAAAACACTCGCAAGACCAGCGTAGCGTCGCAATATTTTCGGCTCGGTCTGAACGTAGCATTACGGATATTGAAAGCTTGTGGCTCGGTTTAGTGTCACTGTTCATTCAAGCTACAAGCTAGCAGACGCATTCAACATTAGCTAAAAGCTAATGTCTTGAGGCTTACCCCGATCATTGCTTTTCATTTCAACGTCGAGAAATATTTTGTTTTTGTTTGTTTTTTGTTTTTTTTATTTCTGCACTGGCACAGTCTTGACGGAATATTAAGTTGATTGGTGTAATGTGTACACGTGTGGTGCGACGGAACGCGGAAGAAACGGCAAGTGAGGAGTTATAAGGAGTGAGTGAGTGTGCAGCAGCTGCACCGTGGTTGAACATTTTGTTTTGCCAACAGATTGCCATAACAAATGGTTTGTTTTTTAAATGGAATGGAATAAAGTTCCATTGAATAAACAATACAACGTCCTTTTCATTCATTTGTTTTTCACTGTCACGTGCGTTACCAGCATAACAAGCCAGCATTCCTGTTGACAGTATAACAATACCATGGCAGAAATGCAAACCATCTAATTAAAAAAAAAAGTTCATTTCCTTTTAATAGAAATATTTACATAAGTTTCCTCAAAAGTGCTGGAACTGGACTTGAAAATAATGATGCACGTTGTAGCATGTAACGAGGGCTCAATGAAGAGTTGTAAAGTTTTAACTGTTTATCTTCGAGGTTGATTACATTAAAGCACTCCTGTGGTGTTGATGAATTCTGCTCAATCTTTAATGTTTATTCTCTTTATGGTCTGATGGCTGATGACTGCTGAGGCTGTCACAAGAATCATAAAACTGATAAGAGCTTGCAGTAGTGAATGTGGAAATCAAGCTGTTGTCAGCCAGTTAAAATTTAGGAGGTGTTTCTTTATGGGACTTCACCCCCATGAAGGTGTTGGGGGACTGTCCTAGTTGCTAAGCGGCAGTCAGAGATTGCTGCTGTCACACCTCAACTTCGGCAATAAAAAAGATGTTATATTACAGAGCTGGGAACACCTATGGTGTTACTTGCCTACAGTATTATGCTAAATGCACATATGCACAGTTACAGATGTTTGTATTGTAAAAGCTTGCCAGCAACGCCAGTTAATAGCCGCAGTGTTTTTTGGTGGGAGTGTTCCTTGGAGCAACATTAATGGCTCCAAATCCACTCGACTGGGCCGCACTCTGGAAGTGTTTGGACTTCTTTTTTATAGCCCTACTACCTGTGTTTGCCTGCTACAAATCCATGTTACCCAACATTATACAAGAGACCAAAGCCTTGTTTTAGGACTAACATCTGGCACAAAGATACATAAATAGTGAGATTTTTAGTAGTTCAAGTCTTCTTATGTTACTGGATGAAGCGTTATGACCGAGTGAACGAATAGGTGTAGATTACAGCGGCACCCTAATTATGTGTAATATATAGTTTCTGGAGGCTGCAATGTATTACTTTCACATTGTCTGACTCTTTTGCTTATTTTGACTTCAAGTCATCTTTGTCTCACCCATGGCTGGTAACTTTTTCAAATAACTCTGCTTATACATTTATCTATTGCTAGATAGCTTTCTGGGTGGCCGATGAGGAAAAGTCCAGAAGCCTCATTTATCAAGCGCGGGTACGCTTACAAGTGTGCGTAAAGCGTGCGTACAAAGGTTCCCACGCAAAGTGTGAGATTATTTATCAATTTGGATTTGTGCGTGATGATGTGCGTTAATTTACACGCATCAAGTGGATAGATAAATGGTTCATAAATTGTCGACGGGGGTGGACTGAAAGATGTCAACTGTGTTGGCGCGTTCATGCATGACCTGCACACTATACACAATGCGTCCCCGGGCGGAAAATGAAATAAAAAGATGAGGTTGTATCTAATTTTTTGCAGTTCAAACACCCTCGCGTAGTTTCTTAGTGCTGTGTAATTTTATTTAGGAATGTTTTGACCACTGCGGCAGTTATCTCTTATGTAAATCAGTCATACCAACAAATATTTTTTCAACATCTCCAATAAAAAAAAAAAAAACATTACTTTACTACATTACTTCAGCCAAACACAACATTGTGAACTACATAGACAATGATACTCGCCAATAGGAGCATATGACAATGACATGGCCAAGCCTATTTCTCTGTCACTGCTGTTATTATGTACAAAAACACAATATTGTGCTTCCCCCACTCCAAGCTTTTATTTAGTTATTTATTTAGTGTTGGCAGTATTGTGAGTTTTTATAACACCAACCTCCACACAATATCATGATAATTATCGTATCGCGAGGTTCATATCGTGATGTTTAGATATTATTACATCCCTAATCGGTATTCAACCCATCCCTAGTATAAAGATTTGAAATGATTTGTGGCATTACGCTATCACAGACAGAACAGCTCACACTGTTGCACAAACACAATTACTGCCTGATTCACAGTATGCCTGTAAGTTAAAAGTAAAATAAGTAAGTAAAACAACAGTAAAATAAAAATAACAGTAAAATTAACGGATTAATGCCGATAGCCAATAATCGGATCTAATATGGACCTAAATCAACAGCCCAGTCAGCAAAAGGCTGGTTCTTTTCTACTAACTGAAATCAACACTACTTTATGACCATTTATGGGTCATAACAGGAGCTAAAAGTTCAACTCCAGCTTGAAAAGTGTTGAGACCGTTTTCGCAGGTTGGCTCAGTCACCTTGCATGACCTCTAGATGGTAAAAATGATTTTTGGGGTGATGTCTGTGGCCAATTTAATGAGGTTACCAGGCGAATTGAAGCTTATAGACTCAAATAAACATACGGACCACTAACATAAGGAATGCAGTGTCCATTCACAAGCGCTCATGAAAATGCCTTATCGCATGAAATGTGCATGTCAGATTTTCCTATTGAGGTCAGCATTCAGGTTTGGATGCAGTTTTTAGCAGGGAATCATTGCCAATGAGGTCACTTGACAAAATCATTTCACTCATTCGGAGAGAAAAAAAATTGTATAGAGTGTCATACGATGTGATCATCTTACATAGTCCTGTGTTGATAGAGTTACGCAGTTAATATCCCTCCTCTGCAGAGGAGGTGAATGATGCGGTAACTGCTTCAAGTGTGAAATTAACGGTTTATAAAAAAAAATTTTTTAAAAGGAAACATCTTGGCCACTTAAACTAAATTTTGGCTTGTACTGCTTAACATAAACATTTACTTTACAATGAAATGAAAGCTGATGTATAAACTAACTCAGAGGAGGATGGCCTGTCAAGGCTCTAAATTAGCCGCACAGCCAAAAAAGAAAAAGAAAGAATATACAGTAAAGCTGGAGTTGGCTACATACAGTAGATAACCATTAAAGACAGGAAAAAGTTAAGTGTGTGACTGTGCATATGTGTGTGTGCGCGTGCAATTCAAAGGTCAGCCATTATTGTATGTTGCTTTTAGTTACCAAGTACTGTATTTGGCAGCTAGCTTAATGACAGAGCGATGCCAAAAAAGAGTTTTTCTTAGTGAGTTACTGGATACAAATCAGGGGGCCTCAAACATACAAATTAACCATGCTGTCAACTGAAAAGAAGATGACGAATGTGTGGTAAATCTTGTCAGTTAATATATATTTTTCTTTAACAACAATTTGGTGACATTTTTTGCACATAGTGAAATAATTCAAGTTTTATTTTTTATTGCAAAAAATATAAATCGAGCAACTCTAACTGCATTTCAACTTTTATACAGAAAATTATAACACACCTATTTGTAGCTGTAGTTTATAATGCAAGACTCATTTAACTCAGTGTCTTTATTAAACTTTGTTTCAATGAAGCATGTTGAACGGGCAATAATATGCGTCTTAAAACTTAGTTTTCATCAAAAATTTAAAAGAAAAGTGCATAGTTGCCCGAGATTAATCTTACAGATGCAGAATGAATGGAAACATGTTTGAACAATAAAAGGAGCCCACACTGTAATGACAAGTGTGCTCTATATTTTTTATTTGGTTGTTACTAACTTATATAGCATAACTATAAGATTCATTTTTCAAAAATCATTTACGGTTTAAGGGCGTAGTGTTGGATTTGGAGGTGCTGATCTTCATCCCAACCGCTTCACACTCTGCTACGAACCGCTCCAGTGAGAATTGGAGATCACGGCTTGATGAAGCCAACAGCACCACTTCATCTGCAAAAAGCATGCTATACCGAGGCCACCAAACCGGACCCCCTCAACAATTCGGCTCCGCCTAGAAATTCTGTCCATAAAACCTATGATCAAGAATCGATGACAAAGGGCAGCCTTGGCGGAGTCCAACCCTCACTGGGAACAAATCCAACTTACTTCCGGCAATGCGGACCGAACTCTGACATCGTCGTACAGGGACCGAACAGCCCGTATCAGGAGGCTCGTTACCCCATACTCCCGAAGCACCCCCCACAGGACTCCCTGAGGGACACGGTCAAACGCCTTCTCCAAATCCACAGAACATATGTAGACCGGTTGGGTGAACTCCCATGCACCCTCGAGGACCCTGCAGAGGGTGTAAAACTGGTCTGCTCTTCCACGGCCGGGACAAAAACCACACTGCTCCTCCTGAATCCGAGATTCGTCTTCCCGACGGACCCTCCCCTCCAGCACCCCTGAATAGACCTTAACAGGGAGGGGACCACCACCCCGGTCTGCCAATCTAGGGGCACTGTCCCCGATGTCCATGCGATGTTGTAGAGGCGTGTCAACCACGACAGCCCCACAACATCCAGAGCCTTTTAGGAACTCCGAGCGGATCTCATCCACCCCTGGGGCTTTGTGACCGAGGTGCTTTCCAACCACCTCAGTGATTTCGTCCCCAGAGATAGGAGAGCCCACCTCGGAGTCAGGTCTTCAAAGTATTCTCCCCACCGATTCACAATGTCTCGGGTTGAGGTCAGCAGCACCCCATCTCCACTATACACAGTGTTAATGGTGCACTGCTTCCCACTCCTGAGACGCCGGATGGTGGACCAGAATTTCCTCGAAGCAGTCTGGAAGTCGTTTTCCATGGCCTCCCGAACTCCTTCCATGTCCGACTTTTTGCCTCAGCGACTGCTGAAGCTGCATTCCGCTTGGCATGAGCCAGCACCTTACCGTGGTGGAGGAGTTTGTGTGTCCCAATGATCCTAGGAGCTATGTTGTCTGGGGCTTTATGCCCATGGCAGGGTCACCCATGGCAAACAGGTCCTAGGTGAGGGGCCAGACAAACCACGGCTCAAAGACCCCTTATGATAAACACAATAAATGGACAGACGTTTCCTCTGCCCGGACACGGGTCACCGGGGACCCCCTCTGAAACCAGGCCTGGAGGTGGGGCTCTTTGGCGAGCGCCTGCTGGCCAGGCACAGCCCGAAGAGGCAACGTGGGTCCCCCTTCACATGGGCTCACCACCGGTGGGAGGGGCCAAAGGGGTTGGGTGCAAAGTGGGCTGGACGGCAGCCAGGGGCGGGGACCTTGGAGGTCCAATCCCCGGCTACAGAAGCTAGCTCTTGGGACTATACAGACGCTCCCCAACTTACGAACGAGTTACGTTCCGAGCGATCGTTCGTAAGGTGAATTTTTTCGTAAGTTGCTTCAGTGCTATATTTTGTATTATAATTTATGTTTAAAGAGAATACGTACAGTACTGTTCTACGTATGTTAGAGAGAGAGAGAGAGAGACACACACACAGTATGTACATGTACGTAATAAGATAAATAAAATGAAGTTTAACTTACTTTTGGAAGATGTACTCGATGCTGAAGGATTTGATGGAGGAGGAGGAAGAGGAGGATTTTATATCATGAGAGGTTCTTCGTCGTCGCTGGAATGGGCTTCAAAAGTTACTTCCTCCTCCGTAACTTCAATGTAGGAAGAAGTTTAGGGTCGCGGAGAAGAAGATGAGGGTTGATGAGTATCTTCCTTGGAGGATTTACTAGAAACTGGCCGAAAGAAGCGATCTAACTACGATTGCACAGTTTTCTTCTTTTTTCATCATAAATGATGCGGTAGCACTGTATGGCATCATTCAATTGATTTGCAACCTTTGTGCAACGTTCAATATTTGGGTCTTGCTGCTCGAAGAGTGCGATGGCTTTATCTATGAGCGACAGGCGTTTCTTCTTCTTCCCCCTCCTTGACACGTTGCTGAGCCTCCAATGCTGGGTGAGCTCTCACAGCGCCAAGCGTCGGTATTAGCGGCGGAAAGAAGCACTACAGTACTCGGAAAAAGGTGCGCAATAAAAAATCTAACTTACAGCATCTCTTTCCGAACATTTTTTGACATGCGCGCATGCGCGCAGACATGTTCGTATGTACCGTTGTTCGTAACACGAATGTTCCGTAAGTAGGGGAGCGTCTGTATTACACATTATTGCAGTATTTTTTAAAGCACTATTACCACATAGGAAGCTTATTATTATGGAAAATAGCCAGTCCACTCCACACACATTCAGCAATAGGAATGATGAGGCGCTGCAGCCTGGAAACCAGACTCATTGCTGTAACCAGCAAATGAGTCTGGTCACTGTCTGCATTAAGGGTATTTCTGAGGTGGGGCAAAGCTTACCAAACAGACAGAGAAAAGATCCAATCAGCTAAGAGCGGACGTGACATCATAAAAGCAGCACACATTTGTGCAAGAGTAGTAAAAACACGGACTTGCATATGAATATATGAAATACATAATATTCATATGTAAGTCTGTGAGTTAACAATAGCAGTGGGTGGATACAGAATAAATTCAACATTGAGAGACAGTAGTGAATGACTTATGTCGTTATTGTGGTAAAAAAAATTATGATTTGTAGTGTCATAAGGGGCTCTGTGTCCTTAAACAAAGCCAAAGGGCTTTATATCTTGCTCAAGAGCACCAGAACAGTGTTCAGGAAAAAGACTAAGGTCTCTTCAACAAGCAGTTCTAACCTCCATATTTCATTCATCATAAGTAGGATTCGAAGTTACAAACCTATTATTGAATTATACGTTTTGTGTTATGTGCTGTTTTTGGTGGATTGATTTTGGTTTAGTGTTGCAAGACAAAATTTTAATTACAAGTGAGTTTCAGATATGCCGATGCTCTAGTGAAACACTTTGAGCCATTTATTGAATGGGACAAACAGATAAACACATAAATGTCTGGAACACGGGACGATAGTAACCCCACCCCCCATCACAGGTTCAGTTTTTTTTTTGTTCATATCTAATTCAATTTTGTGATTTATTTTGAGATGTAATTCCACTTTTGGCCATTAGGCGACTGCACTAAACTGTTTAATACTGTAAATTTCAACAAAGAAGAAAAAACAGGAAGTGTTTAAAGCTAGCTTAATGTAAATTAATCTTTGGGCATGATTATTGATGTATAGGCCTATTGTGAGATCATAGATTACGTTTGTTAGTATGGAAAAAATTGGATTTGTAAAACCAGCAATCAGTTTACTGTTTGTACAATGTTGCACTGTTTTATCCATTTGCTGTTCTTGTTTTTGAATGTGTTTGTATTAAGTTCCATAAATGCTATAAAACATGCTTAGGGAGTATTTAAATGGTTAAAGGTTAATGTTTCTATTTTGTGGATATCACTAAGTTATTGCAGGGGTGGTCTAGAGCCTAACCTCTGAGATGGGTGGGGATTTACTGTTTACATTTGAGTCAATTTTAATAGGGAAATTAAGTTGTGATCTTGGTCAGGGAACGTGTGTGAAGGAAAAACTGTGGCGTTTGGTCCTTGACGACGACCTCATCGTCTTACCAACTGCTTCAAAGCTTGCAAGGGCATCAAAGTCTCTGGCCCCAAGTGGTCTCCTGCTCTCATCCCTGTGATTCCCTCCTCCTTCTTTTTTGTCTCTGCTGTTCCAACTTTTGTTGTTCCTTCCCTCATGTGCAAGTGATTAAACAGCAGGCCTCATGGAAAACACACTCTTTGTTTTTTAGCACAGATTCCATTGGAGGATCCTTTGAGATCCTAAAACGCCTATGCAGAACTCACTCTTCTCCAAACTTCTAAATGGGTTATTTTTTAATCATAACTGAGTTGTACGCTCATCAAGAATGAAACAAGTAAAGGGTTTGTTAAAGGCCTACTCTTTCCTCCTCTGAAAGGACTATTCATAATCTTAGTGAGTGTTCATTTTCTCCTCTGGCCAGCTGTCTTCCTTCACTGTCACTCTGCTTCTAATGAAAGATCAGAAAATCATGGATGGTACAGTCGCTGCTTTTGTGTCCTCATAGGCAGCAGTTATTTTGGCTTTTTTGTCATCTGTCCTGACAGCAAAAATAGAGCGCCAGCTAACTTGAATGGTTTGTCCGTGCAATGACCTTCACAAAAAAATAGATTCTCTGTCCAGTCGAACGTCTTGAAAGTTATTACAGGTTTCTCATGGGGCCCAACAGCAAAATGAAGACGAGCTGAGTGCTTTTAATTGATGGTCACCAGATTACTTCAGTACCACAAGCATGCAGCCAATGTACTGTAAAGCTGGCAAATGAATAACATGATACAAAAAAGTCACATCTATCTGGAAAGAAAGTCTGTGGAATTTATAGCCTTGGAGAAAAAAGTAAGCAAGTCGTTCTTTCACATAGAAGATACAGATTTCTCATCAAGATAGAGTTATTGTTCTTGGGTGCAACACCGTTCAAGTGCTGGCTGCAAGTACACTTAAATTTGTGTTTCCAAGCAACCAAATCAAAACAAATCCTGTGAGGGAAAAGTTAAGACAATCTGAGTCACTGGGGTTTGTTCATACTGCTGCCGGGGTTAGTGGTGCAGAAGTAAATAACTACTATCAGGGATAGTTACATGACATCGTCATAAAATTCAGATTTTTTTTCCCCCTTCTTTGCATAACAGACAAAAATGTTGCCAAAAGCTGCAAAAACAAACAAACACTGTAATGCCGGGGGGCTGTGTGTCACCTCAGAGAATATTGTCGCTGCTCTGTGAAAAACACTAATGTCCATTTTGTGTTTTTATTTTATTTTTTTTACATTTTTAGTTTTTGAGATGAAACTGAATGCAGACATCTCAAAAACATAAAAAATAAAAATGGACATAAGAGTTGTTCACACAGCAGTGACGATATGTTTATTTCTGCTGTACTACAATAAAGTTTAATTGCACATTCACTACAGTAGGTGGCAGTGACACTCTCATGGTCAGAGTACGGAAGGAGTGTTAGCTCCTCTGGAGAAGTGTACTTACAACAGTTCTATAAATGCATTATATTATTTATACTCGCGACAGAGAGTTGGGGGTGCACAAAATACTTCCATCTTCCTGGGGGGGACGCGTAACAAAAAATAATTGAGAAGCATTGCATTAGAGTAACAACCTTATTTAGGCTTCAAACATAAATGAGCGTCAGAGTCCTTAAATTACCACTTGCGGTCACTGCTACAAGCTACATAGCCTAAAATTAAACTTTGAAAAATCGCTAAAATATTCTCAAAAATAAGTGACACCAATTGCAGTAGTGACCTCGAGGTTTTTATCAAGCGACTGTGATTTGCCTTGGTTGTGACCATCCCACTAAGAAGACCTCAGTGGTGCTACAGGAATAGCAGTGTTGGTGGCCAGAAAAGCATTTTGTCCCAAAACAATCAAAGCGAGTGAACTGTGGATCACAGAGGCTATCTGGCATGTGGTGTGTTGGCCGCGGAAAAGAAAAGAAAAATGAAATCACATTCCGGTCAAACGAAGGAGGAACAATAAGACATTGGGTTTGGCTAAAATCTGCAACTGCTTCATACGGAATTGTGATATAATAAAGAGTCAGCTTGTAGAGGCTGATTATTTTTGGCAGTGACAGCTGTGTTCAAAAGTGTACAGATGGAGCTAACGAGGGCCCAGCCATAAGATCAAAAGGTTGCGAAACACTGTAGTGTTTGTGTGTGTGTCTAACAAGCAGACAACACAAATACTGTATTTGCTTAGACATGATATCTCAATTTCTTCTTGAGTTTAGGTGTTTAATAGGTCAAACCTATCTAACAGCGCCTTTATAGATTTGCACACTGCTTTTCATGATGCAACAGAAAAAGGGCCTTGAAAGGAATTTGATTGATTAAGAGGTGAGTCTCAATATGTTGTCCGTTGAATGTACAAACAGTACAGTACTCATATGTCCCTTTCATGCTCTCATTGGCAGACCATGTTACAATTTAAACTTAAAATCTGAGGCCTAACGTAATTTTTTCCTTGAATGTTGTCTTCCATCAAGACATAATTTCACCACTTAGACCAAGCATCTCTAATCCTGAAATAAAAGGGCACACTCACAGATAAGGCAATTGCCTCAAACCAGACTACGACTTGTATGCAAGACTTTACCGGGTTAATGTTCAACAGCCTCACAGATCATTTTCTATTCTCAAGAGGGATAATTGTTTATGTTAGTATGATATCGCCTTAATTCCATTTTGGCCTCAGTGCTCTGTTCTAATGTCTATAAAAGGGAGACACAGCCTGCACAATTGGCTGGGAGGATAGATACATGGAAAGAAGCATGGTTCTTTCTTTGCAAAGGCAACAAAGAGAAAGAATGTCTTAAACTGATGAGAATTGCCATGGTAACACCGGGAACCAGCAATATTACTGTAAACATATTCCATATGCTCTGGCTGACTGGCTCGCTCCATCTCTGATTTAGATTTAATGTTCTTTTTCTTGTCTTGCTGCCTTTCCATGTTGATGAATGCTCCACTTGTGAGGGTGTTTGGCCTTTATTTGACTTAAAGATGAAGAGCACAAGTTCTAATAATGCATGTGCATAGCAGCGTGGTTCACCGTTGCACTGTGGCAAAGGGATGGAGGCCAAAGTCAGGGTTGTGCAATCTGCTGAAAAGTCTCTCACGTATACATACACTGCACATGTACACACAGACACATACACACAGTTTGTCTCTAATGCAGCCAAAAAATATATTGCTAGCTATTGCTATATTCGCTGTTGTCGACTAAGTGCTGACTGAAACATCAGGACATAGCTGACGATCATTGTGTTAACTTCCGGACATACCTGCTGTTCATATTAGATGTTGACGAGCTTCTTTTTGGGATTGTACAGTAAACATAGGAAGTATATGTGTTTTATGAGGACTGCATAAGTTGCATGAATTTGTTAAGAAAGGTTCTGTGTATGGATTAAGGAGAGGTAGGCTACACATCAGCAGCATAGCTAGAGTATGTAATGAGAATAACAGATGCAAGAACAGCCACCGGGCTAATAAAGCGCTGGGGGAAACCCTCATACAGTATATGTAAAGGTGTGCTTAGTAACGCGATGCAGGAACACATCGTTGCGGACCTCAGAATGAGCCATCAGAATCAATATTGTACATTTATTCATACAATTTCCTGACATGTCTGAAAGCTTCTCCTTGCTCGGCAGTGCGCACACATTTCGACCAAGCACGGCCCTGGCAGTAAACCGGAAGCGCTGCTAACATGAGAAGAACAAAATACCTTTGCCATCCAGCATAATAAAAATATCACTTGGGTATACATATGACTGTTTTCATGAAAATGTATGTAAAGTAATGTTACATATCAGGATACATATTACCTTTAAGACCATGTATCGGGATACCTATCATATTGTGAAATGCATGACTCCTGTATTGTATTGTGAAGTTGTTGGCAATTCCCAGCTAATTTAAATTCAGCTCTTTTTAAAGCAATTAAAGCATTATGAATACCAGACAAAAAAGTGTAAAGCTGAAAAGTCTGATGAGAAATAGTAAGGAAGGAAAGTGGAATCTCTGCAACCTGGAAGACTTCAGAGTGAAGTACTGTAATACAAAAGAGATCTTTGTGCCCTGTTCACACCTTTCTTTTCTTAAGCAGCTGTCTGTATTTATTCTCTCTCCATCATACGGGATAGAGGTGGGTTAGTTATGAAGTGTCTGAGAGAGTAAGGTTTATGGAATGAGACCGGCTCCTACATCCCTTCAGCAAAGATTCTGTCACCACTCTGCTACGCTAGCTTACTGTAGTTGCTCCCAAACCTTTTTTCTCCAATGGCGCTGCAAGTAAAGAAACTCTTACATGTCATATGACCAAGGCAGACAGATTGGGAAAACCCGAGTCTATGGTTTGAATGATGTTCTTAGCCTTCTCCACTCCTGCCCAACCAATTGTTTGCTCCTGCGTGAAACACAGACTTTTTAGGAGAAGCAATGGATATTTAGGCCACTCAGTTTCAGCACTTCTTGCGTAAGATATTAACAGATGTTTTATATCTCATAGAAGTTAGAGACGTATGAATATCAGACCCTGATGAGCTTAATGATCAAACACAACCCGACCCCATTTTTAGTATACATACATCTGAGAAAACCTTTTGGTGGAGGTTTGGGTCCCAGTCAGCCTATTTAAAAGTAGCAACTATATCTTCAGAAGTTCAGAGCATCTCGAAACAACGATTAAAGCATTTGGCGGCACAACCCCAAACAAACCAAGTTTGGTCATTTGGTTTCAGGTCAGCGGTAGTCAATCGTTTTTCTAGTTTGCAAACATGTTGCTGAATCCCACCAACCAGCCTTGCTCCCGCCTGTAAGGTCACAAAATTGGAGCCACAGAGACATCTGTGCAAGAAAGCGTCGGCATCTAATCGCAGCCAAGGATCATGCAAAACCAAACAAGATCAGGCTCTTGCATGCCTGTTTGTTTTGAACTCTATCTGCCTGCCTGACTGTCTGTCTAATCATCATTCAGTGTACTTTTTCCACAGTGCAAATTTCAATTAATGTCACATGGAATGTTGTAAAGCAATAGCAAAAGCACATGATGCTTGTTTAGCTTACGTAGCCAGGCAATCAATATGTCCAAAAGAGGCTGCGTGTGTGTAGTACACAGCACACTTTCAGTAAAACTTGATACTGATAGACCATAATAAACCGACGAAACAAATGTTTTTTAAAAAGCACCCCCCCCCCCCACCCCCCATTTACAATGATGCCTGGAAACTTTCTCTATACTGAGATCTCTGTGTCTTGTCAATACATCCTAATGAATCATGTCTGTCCCTTTCCCTCACTTTGATCCTCAGATTGAAGTTTTTTCTCTGCACTTTCATCACTGTCCTCCTCCACACAAACTCCTCCAGCTGTCGTCAGGGAGTTTCCAACACAGTCACATAACTTTTGCTATGGCGTTCATTGGGTGGTGGACTGTTCCGTTGATGTCTTAGGAACTAAAAATAATTAAATACGTACATTCCTGTATCAGTGTTTTTATCCAGTTTTAATTATAGCAATATAAATCCCGCATTGGTTTGTTATCAGTTCTCTCTTTGGGAACACACAGCTCTTTTTCTTTCAGCTATTCATCTCCCTCATCGATTTACATTTCGCTTTGGCCAGCCGCATGGCCCGTTACCTTGAGAAGTGGTGGAATGCTGATGCTTATTTTCTTAACCTGGAATGAGAAGAGGTTTCCCATAGAGCATTGCTGTGATTGACAGGGAAGCATGCTGGAAAGGCTCAGAGTTTACCTCAAAGTGGCTGTTGGCAACTCGGGCTTAGTCTTTAATACAGACAACGTGAAGAAATAATAACAAATGGGAATAAAATGAGATGTTTTTACTGGAATTCATTTGACTTGTTAGCACAACAATTCAATCTGGACTAAATCACACTCTACTTTTTTTTAACACGATTGTCTTCCATACCACTTCTCAAGAGCCTCCATCTCAATGCCGTCTGATTGCTTTTGACCTCAAGTCAGACTTTTTATGGCTTAGTCTGCACTTTTGACTCTGAACTGACTAGGATTTTTGAATGGAATCATTGAGCATGTGTCATCCTGTTTCCCAGAAGCATCCCAGAATCAACATAGATTATCTTTTGTAGCTTCTAGGCAGCATTCACTTCCTGGCTGATGCATCAGTTCAGTTAAGGAAACAAGGAGAAACATTTTGTTACCCTTTTTTTTTTTTTTTTTTTTACATATTCATACTCTTATAGATATTATTCATTCGTGCTTTTGAGTGAACGCACCATTGGCCACTGCAGTGATGGAAGAAAGTGCAGGCCCATCACGGATAATATTGCTAATGTTTTCCACATTTGTGCCACCTCTGTTACTTAAATCAGGCATCCTTAGCTAGTCACACTCCGTTTCATCAATAGTGCCTCACCTTAAAATAACCAATGATTTAAAGCAGCTTTCTAGCAATTTCCAGTCATTATGTCCTCCAGACAAGGGAGATTCAGCCTAATGAGTGATAAAGTACTGACAGGCATGAAGAATAGCTATGGAATGGTGCCCTGCTCGACTAGTCACATGATGTCTAAATCCTCATCATTTTCTGGCAGTCAGGAGCATTATCCTGATGGTCTCTTATTCCATCTGTTTGGAGCCCCTCCTTTTATTAGTGTGTCATCCTCAAAGAATCTTGAGAGGTTGGTTCATTAGATCATTGAGCAAAAAGGTGTCTCACTCTGCACCCGAGTTTTCTGACATCCTACATAAGGCCTTGTCCTAAAATGAATGCTCAGACAGTCACTTGTTGCAAAAATGATCTTCAAGTTGTAGACTATGGCAGTGGGGCGATAAGACACTAGCAGATCTTCAGAACGCATCCATATTGGTCTGTAATATATTCCAAACGTGTCAACAATCAAGATTATCTGTACAGTAAGGGTTGACATGCTTTAGCAAATTACTCACTATTATGCTTGAAACTCTGTAGCTGGAGCTAATGGGAGCCTTACCCATGGAGGCCTTTTGTTTTGGGTTTTAAAACATTTTCGATTAACACAAATTGTTTTGAAAGAAATCCCTGTGGCAGAGCATTCCAAAGTAACAGGTGGAGCGATAAATTCTCATCATGAGGCCATTTTAGCCAATCAGAAGCTTGAAGATAAATATTTCCGGGAAAGACACTGAATCAATCTTAAAATGGATATCAAAGTGATGGAGAGCTCTCCTGCATGTCAACATCTGAATATGAAATTAACAGAGGAGGAAAAAATACAGAATAATCGAAGGATGCAAAGGCCACTTTGACATTGTCCGACTTCATTAAACATGCTAAAACCAAATCAATCAATAAATTGCATTATAGTTTGTTTAGCTTTTTTTCTTAGTTATTTTTAACACCTGTTAAAAGTGCCAAGTAAAACAGCTCAATATTTTTGCATGGTTTTTGGGGTGGCCCAGAGCCCTGTATCCCACCAAAATACTGTAGATCTGCCCCTGCTCTGAGCAGATGTCCACATTCAGAAACTAAGCCAGAGTAATCGGTATTGTGTTGCCAATTTTTAAAGCAGTAATAATTTGAGGATCTTAATCATTTGCATTTCTTGAAAACTCAAACTAATTTATTAGTAATAGTTTCAGGGTACCCACAATCAATATGGTTGCAGGCCGTGACAAAAATTATTTTTGTATATGCTGAGGGCCGCTAGAAAATGGACGGTGGGCCGCAAATGGCCCCAGGCCTTATTTTGGACCCCACTGCATTGCCAAACCGCCAACACTAGATAAACCAGATACAGCATAAACCTTTTCTATTATAATAAAGTATGTATTATCCAACCTCTTAACCATTTTCTGAGCTGCCAAGATCATAAACTGTTCTACCCACTCAACCTTTTCGCAATTGTTGGTATTGACACTTCTGACCATAATTTTCACAAGTTTTCAGTATCTGCACTGGCAACCTTTGGAAAAGAAAGCAATCTCAGCATTTCTCTCATTCTTCTTGGTGCACTAAACTCTTGTGAAAATGCTCTGAAACTATTTGAAGTATCTTAAATGAGCTTGAGGGAAGGCAAGGCACTTTTATTTCTATAGCACATTTCATATACAAGGCAACCCAATGTGCTTTATAACACCTACAAGCATCAAACGCAACAGTTTAACAAAACAAACACACAAAATGGCTCCCTCGCTCAGTCATAAGTACATTATTTTTTATGCTTAAGCAGGATCACCACCAAGGACCAAATTACGGTATGCTTAAAAAATGATTCATCTTTGTATCCTTGTCGCTTGTACGTGTTCAAAATGTAAATGAATGAGCTGTTTGAAAACTCAAATGATCATCTTGGATCAAATGTGCAGTGCAACAAGAAGCCTTTCTTCTTCTTGTGATGGCGAAGGGGGCTTGTCATGCGCCCTGATCGCATTTTCTTCTGCTCTCAGCCCTTCTGCTTCTTTCTCTCATTCATTTCTGTGCACTTATAAGGTTACCCACCAAACACTCTGCTGCCTTGTGTTCTTTGCTCTGTCGTGTCCACAGGTGAACAGCAAGTCCCTTTTAACCCAGCCGGTTTTCATGCCTCAGTGCACTCCACTTGAGCCTGGGAACAAACATCTACGCACATTCTCGCACATCTCACACTCATACACAATGCTTTTTTTAATTAATTTTTTTAGGTTTTAATTATGTAATTTCTCATCTCTTTTAGTTGTTAGGTTTTAAAATAGTTTGGGTTTCACTGCAGCATTCTTATTTCTTGTATTCTTCTCATTTTTGAAACATTCAAATATATAAAGGGAAGTTCACCAGTAATCGAGTTAGAATGAGTATGAAGGGGAAAAAACAATAAATTCAATTTAGATGAACGTGCAGCAGAATAGCTGATGAAATCATGCAATGGTATTTTACTTGTAATCTATCTTATCTGAGCTTTAGTTTCACCCTCAATTAACCTTTTGCATGATCTAGATAATCAGTAAGTAATTCAAATTACTTGATTAGAATTTACTGCATGACGTGATAAAGCAAAATAGCGCCATGATCAGATGTTTCTCATGTCCTTTTCCTTCTACTTAGCCATCTATCTTTCTCTGTGACACCGTGTTTAACCTGGTTAACTGTTTGCCATTTACACAGCCAAAATGAGACCAAACTTAATCCTGTCCCCCTGGTTTAATCATAACATATTCTAGCCACGGGATTCAATTAAGGAGGCGAACCATGCCAGATTGACCTGATCTAAAGTGACACAGGCCCACTGCCTGTTTCTGTTTTTAAGACCTTCATTAAGAAATAGGCTGAATGCAATTGCTTCCCTCCATTACTGCGTAACGTCAGAAAGCTAATCTTAAAATTACTGCAATTTATCCCAGATATTCTGAAAGAGAACTAACAGATGTGACCCAAATAGAGGGAAGATTAAGCAGTGATGGAGGAAAAAAAAAAAGCAGACACATAATTTAGTAAACTCTTTATATTTATGTAACGTCATTGATATTGCCACAGGTTATATATAATAAAATTATTGGCTGTCCTTGTGATACATATTTTACATTCAGCTGGGAGAGAAAATATCACGTTTAGTCCATTTTCACCTCACCCCTTCCCATCTGCTGGTCCATTCTCTCATTGAACTCTTTCCAGGCACAGCTAGTTGTGTTAGTGAAGCTAGTCAACTGCAACGTTGCCTTTGCTCTCTCCTTTGTCCACCACACAACCCTAGGGCTCCTTAATCCTATCAAACCTGAATACAAAAGGAAAGTTTGACCCACCTTGGGGCAAAAGAGTCACAATAATACACTGCTGTGTGTGGAGGGGAGCCAGCAGGAACGTTTTGAGATAAAAAAAATTAAAAATAAAATAAAACAATTGAATACATGAATCCATTTTTTGACTGTTGTGAGAGAGAAAAAAACATAAGCAGTCATTTCAAAGAGATAACAAGTAAGGCCCACGTGATTCACAATATCGAAACTACCCGTGTGTTTGTTTGCATGCTGCCATGATATGCTAACTGAATGTGTTGGCTTTAATGCTTGTCATTAACACAGCTCATTTCACAAGCACCTCCCCACAGTCTTTAGCATCTGATGCAGCATGAACGGCACATTATCACCCCATTAGCGTGTCTGCTCTGGTCTGCTCCTGTTTGATTCTCTCGTCACCACCTCTGGCTCAGTAGATGCTCCCACAAAAGAATTAGGAGCCCGTAAAATGTTTAACAATTTTAGTAAGTTACTGTCTAAAACATTCAATTTAGTTATTTATTATTTATTCCTGTTTATCTTTGAGCTGCTTTTATCATGCATTTTTTTCCCATGTGCCTTCCTTGAAGTCCTCCAGAGTTTTGTTTTTCTTCTTCACAATTGTCAGGAATCCCCTTATGTGTCCAATTTTCTGTGCCCCTCATCTATAATGAAAAGCAGAGGGCTGCTCTGTCATCGGATGGCAATAACACAGCGTTACCTTCACTGATGGGATCTCTCTTATGTATTGAAACCTTTGGTCAATGTTCAGTTGGATCAGTGTGGAGGCGCCAAGTTGAATTTGAAAAACCATGTCTTCATTTAAAAAAACAAAAAATCTTTTTTAACAGGGATGTGATTTTTCCGCTAATTCGCGGAATTCCGCTTTTTTTATTCCCCCCCCCCCCCCCAAAAAAAATTCAGTTTTTTTATTTTTTTATTTTTTTATTTTTTTTTTATTTTTTTTAGTAGTTCATTGTGTATGCACATGACTCCGACAGATAACATCTTCTGCTATAACAAAGACATTTGTGGTATGCTCTAATATGAGTTACTTTTCATTTGGTCATGATATAATTATTTGTTCATGAAATTTGAACTCTTCAACATTATTTATGTGTTAACTTAATAATCACATTAGTTAGATATGATGATATACTCAGTGATAGTTTTTAAAAGCAAAGGCAGTCCAATGTTTTTGAATGTGACTGATTTTGAGTTGACTAAAACTGCCATTTTATATGGGATAGTTCAATATACATTGAAAATTTATGCTGCTGTTTTGTCTATTTCTTTGTCATGTGAGTGCATTGAAAGTACTTAAAAACACGGAAAACCCCCTTGTCCCCCCACCTGGGCACTGCCCTGGACCTAGCTGGGTGCCAGCGGCCCCCAGACCCCCGGCTAAATTTTCAGATAATTTCACTTTGGTCAAATCACATCCCTGTTTTTAAGTAGCATATTTCGATTCAAGAGTTCTAAATCTAGCAAAGTTCCAGTTGCTGCTTTTAGTTATCCAGAAAGTACTGTTGATGCAACCTTAACCTGCAACTTATAATTTGTCACCATAGGCTACTTTCATTTTGCAAGTAAAAACATTCATCAAAGCTATAAGACATAATTTGATATATTGCAAGACACTTTAATGAAGTATAAAATTGCGCTAGTTGAATGACCACAAGTTTCTACATGAATGGAAAAAAAATCCATCTCACTATCTAGAAAATATATCTTGGGGGCGAAAGATCAGTGTGTGGTTTGATTGTTTGTGTGTAGTAATGCAAGCAAATAATAATAATAATGACAGCAGAGTGAAAATGAAATTTCCATTCAGGAATCATAATTAATGTATATTAAAAATGTAATTGATTTCAAAAAGTAAAATATACTTAAACTGAGTACCGGCACTTATTTTTTTCCACATAAAGGATTGACTGCAACACGAATTCCTTTACATACATTGTGAATTTGTGACCTAAAAATGCTCATAGAAAACTCCACTTGTGCTTACAGAGTCTGACTTCGCCCAAGACCCCAGTGTGGTATCAGCCCCTTCATGGAACACTTCCAGTGATGGTAAAGACACACACACATGCACACACATTTTACATTGAAGCATCCACTATGGATGTCTTTATCTACTTCTCAAACGACACCGTAAATTCCAATATATTGGCTGTTACAGACATTGGATGCATTTAACACGCGGCATGTGTGTTTTCTGAAATCACATTCAATGAGCTGTTGACAAATGAAGCCTCTTGTCAGCCTAATTCCAGCCTCTGTATACGATAACTGAAGGTACAAATTACACACTAATCTAGTCAAGATGTGGTGGCCATGGCCACAGATGCGTCCATAATTTCGACTGACCCACTTTGCGTTTTGTTTTGTATTGAAGCTACCAGTCAAGCCTCAAATGTATACATCATCGTGTGCTTTGTTATATATTTAACTATACTGTATAGGACTACTGTTTCATGTGGAAAATTGTTGGCTTGAACCACATACTTTGCCGGGCATTTCCATCCTGCATGAAGTAAAATAAAGGAAGTAAGATGTCAAGCAATCGGCAACAACTTTATGACCAAATGTATCATCTATTTAGATCCAATATAAGAGCTGAAATGAAGCAGTGCCTTGAAGTAGTACATGTGGGCCGTGATTACCTGAGCCCTCAACACGGGATGGCATTTTCAGTAGACTGTAAGTGGTCTTCAGTAATGCCTTTTTAAAGTTGTTAATTGTAATTGAAAAATAATATCAAATTCATGATAGACAAAATATTAACTGTATTCCTGTAATAAACCTCAATGAAGAAAAAAAAAATGGGTCATTGATGGGTAAATTTGTCCGTTGAAGCCAATTTCATGAATTATCATGTCCAGCGACCAAAAAGAAATAACCAATTTGGGACTTTTATTTTGAAATACATTTGAAGACAGGAGTTTGTATCATGCAAGACAGTCAAGAACCCAGAGGAGCAGCTAGCAGGTTTGTTAAAAGTTTTCCTTTTAACAACTGATATGTAGCAGTCATATTTGGACATCATGGTATGACCAAAAAAAAATAAAAAATACTATTTTCCCCCCAACAAATATACAGTATATTTTCAATATAATTTAACTTGTCTGGCTAGCTAGCTTGTTTTGTTCAAGTGGCTAATTGTGTGATTCTTTACTTTGATTTACAGTAAGTTGAAAATTATGCGGTGAGACCTTTATAGAAAGCTTTCCATGATAAATGTACAGGTATGTCCTAAATTATAGAGATCCAAAATTGTAGATAATAGTAAATAATAATCAGGAATTTAATGTATTTTTATAATAAATTAACTGTGCTGGGGCTGGGGAAATTCTTATCCATCATTTTCAATAATTTTCATCAGTGAACTAAATTCTTATCTTACAAACAGGCACACAAATATAAATCATCATAATTGTTTTCTCAGTCACATCGCACTTTGCACAGCCACTTGTTGCTCAGTACGAAGGAAAATAACAACAAAACACTGCTGTTTCACTGGCATATTGTGCCCCATGATAGGAAAAGGGCAGAGAGAACTGGGATGAATAATACATGTAACCAAACACACTTAAGAAAGATGATAATGTTTATTCATCCTTATTAACGTTGTAATTGAGTCACATCTCTGTGTTAAATATTTAAAAAAATATTTTAAAAATCAGTTTTTGTTCCGTGGAAGTAGAGTATCTGACCTGCCATAATAAAATATGACAGTGATCCCTTTTTTTTGTAAGAGTTTTTGGCATAATCAAAAAGTGAAGAATCTTAGCTTTACAATGATGTATCAAAATGATATACGATATGTCAACCATTGTGCTACAACGTTTCATCTCTGAGATATCACGATTCGAAGTAGGGTGGTCTGGGCATCTCGTATTATTAGAATTAGGGGAAAACGGACTTGGAAACTGACACTAACATTTGAACATTCACTTGTCCTTAGCAAACAGTTAGAGTAGCCAGAACTGGTTTAGTCCACTGCGTGAGCACCATGTAAATTGCAAGCCGACAGCTGACTAATATGGTACTACCCAATGTTGTAAATGCATCCATTTTTGACCTGAACTTGACAATCCGCAGAAAATCCATATTTTTGAACAGATTCCCGCAGCATGTTTACAAGCTGCAGACACAGCCATCTTGAACGCATCCCATAAGAAAATCCTGATGATTGCCAACCTAATTTTAGCTCATAACAATGAAGAAATTATTGCATTGATTATGAAATTAGCAAAAAGGAATCAACAACTTTATATTGATACCCATATGTTAGGGATTTCCTACATGGATACCTACAAAAACGGCAAGATAATGAGCGATTGTTTTTGCCTTATTTTTTACATCATTGCTGATGTCTGTTGCGTATTTGCACAAACTGTATTTTTGAACACTTCACGATGTTTTTGTTTATTTGTTTTTTCATAAAAATGAAACTTTCAATCTATGAAAAAGGCTTTAATAGATCTTTTGATGAAATGCAGACTTTCTCATCAATATTGTGCCCCATCTCAGAAATTACCTCCGGGAGTTCTGACTTATTTCTAAGGCAGGTCACATGATATGTTGCATTTGTGGGCTGACTACTTCACCTTGTCATCTTAACCGCATTCCACCAGAGGCCAAGGCACAGTTTACTTTCACTAAGGACGTTAACAAGTTAATACTTTTTCTGCCTTTACACCCTGGATTAATTACAAAAAGCTTCTTTTTTTTTAAGGATTAAGGAGTCATTTAAAATTGTTTATTTTGAGCTCTGCAGGAGTAAGATCCAAAATGTTTTGGGATGTTTTCTTAGCAGTGTTACCCAGCGATATCTGGCAAATCTGTCCTCAACATTGTCCTTTGGGGGCTCACAAAGCCAACATCCGCCCTATCACCCACGAAGATACCCTGAATTGGAAGCCCCTCAGCAGGATTGAATTTGACCTTAATTTGCTCTCTCTCTTTGGTTTGGTTTGTTTAATTCAGCTCTTGCGGCGGCCAATTGAACCGCAACATCCGTCCCAGAACAGATGCCTAAACTATACAGGGGGAGAGACAAAGTTTTTGCCCAGGACAGAGGCAAGGTTGTAGTTTGAACACGTGGCAAAGGTAGTAAGGCAACATGGAATGAGGAACCCTAAAACACAGATTGTATGCAGTAGAGGTGGGAATCTTTTGACTGTCTCACGATTCGATTGAGATTTTTGTGTCTCTGTGATTCGATTCAGAATTGATTTTCGATTCAAAATCATTTGCTTGACAATGATTTCTGCTTCAATTTATGTGTGCGCAAATAATCGTCATGATCTACTCCAGTCAGACTCGCTAATGCTAATTAGCGTGCTACTTGCTGAACTTTTATAACTCAAAAGAACGGCTATTCATACAAAACGCTTCAGGAATGTATACAGAGAAGCATGTTAACATTACTCACCGGCATGTGATCTTCCTACGCTACAAAAAAAACAACTTTTATTAGCATAACTTGATCGTGACTTTTTCTTTCTACTCTCTAATATGACTACAATTTAACAGTGTATCAGAATGCATGGAACCACACTGCCCCTAAGTGGCTAAATTTTGTACAACAATAAAGGCACACACAAACAAGGGCAAGGCAGTATAAAATAATTTAAATAAAATCGATTTTGGGACATCTAAAATCAATTCTTAATCGTACTAAATGAGAATCGCGATTCTTATGAGAAAGTGGTGATGCTAATGTAGTAATTGTGTGTCATTTTGAGTCGGGCCCCATAACCAACATCTGTTCCTTATCTGATGGATGGATGGTGATTGCGCCACCTGTTTTGTCTGCAGGCGGGGAATGGTTTAGATTGACCAAGAAGACAGCATTCAGGTAGCGTGACATTATCAGTATGCATCAGTAGCAGGAAGTTATGCTGAAAGAGGCTCATTATTGGGCTCAGCAATACTGGGATGTAATTAGGGGTGTTGATAGTTGACATAGTTACCCTTTTTTTAGACTTCCTTTCCTTTTTTTTCATGCTCTTATTCCTTCCTGTCGTCTCGCAGTTGGAGAGCGACCCAACTTTAATGAAATTCACCTTTAGCCATCGCTGGCAGCGCTACAGAGCCAACTCCTCGGTGTGTGTTTAGTTAGCTGTGCAGCCGCTCGGGTTTCTGGCTTGGCCCCTCGCTGAGGGCGGCCCACGACGCGCTCTCCACTATGATAGTTCATGTATAGAATGCGGCGGTTCTGCTCTAGCAAAAATTGTGTCTCACAATGCATCTAGTTGGGGATATGAATAGCTTGAGTGTGTTGTGGCGGCGTGGGGGGGTGCTCGTGTTTACATATGTGCTGCTGCTTGTGAGTGTGTGATTGCACAAAACCTCTGTGAGAAAATGCGGGTTGATGACAGGACACCATTTAGTTGGCCGCCACATGAAAAGGAAAGTGTAGAAGAAGGGTTTAAATTTCACAGTCATCCTGATGCCAAATACCACAACACTCACCACAAGACAATTGCCTACAGAGTGGCCTTGTCACACTGACGCTCGTCGGACATTTTTCTTCCCTTTGTCCTCTCAACATTGCTCACATCCCTTCTTGGCGTATTTAAGCTTCCTTCTGCATCCCGCTGCTTCATTGTCACTCGTTAGGTCAGCTAATGAAGTGTGCAGGCTCTTGGCTTCAGACTTTTCATCTTCTCCAGCAACTCTACTGTTGAAATTAGTAATAAAATGAGTGCAGTGATGTTTAATGCACGGTAAGCTAAGAAAGTAGTAGTAGAAAGAGTATGGAGCAATGTTGAAAGTGTTTGACATCAGGAAGAAGCAATCACAGTCCAAACAGTTTTCTGATCAGATCCAGCAGATGGTTTTGTTTTGTTTGTGTTGCCAAATATTTTTGTTTGTTTTCATGCAGAGATGTTTTAACACAATGGTGAGTGCTCTACAAATTCTGCCTTGCAACAAATCCCCATAAAACGTAATTGAGACATAGTGTTATCATTATTGCATCTGCTAGAAGCTACATAACTGCAATGATCTTGTTTGTGAAGTTTACACGGCATTCTCCATGATTGTTGCTGTCACTGCCATTTACAGTACCTGCAGTTAAAAAATCACAGAGAGGAGTATTTAGCTTTATGATTTGTTTAGTTCCCCAGGAGTTTTGTTGTTGTTATTATTATTATTATGATTATTATGTGCACGAGCGCTTACAATCATGGCACAAAATAAAGGGCAAGTGACTTTTCATATCATGTGAAGACAAATGCCCATACATATAGGTATGATCAGGTACTCCTTGAATATCATCGCTGTCCTGTGAAAAACACTTATGTCCATTTTTTTTTTAAACGTTTTTGGGATGTCTGCATTCAGTTTCATCCCACATACATAAAAATGTAAAAATAAATAAATACAATTACAAGTGTTTTTCACTGGACAGTGACGACATGACGGTTATTTTATCAACTTAACTCTTTTTCCCTGGATATGTCCACTTTTTGGGGCCAACAAAAGCTCTTTCAAATAATGCCTGTCTTGCTGAACATTCTAACTGCAAACTTTTCAGTCACTGTTCATATGTTCATTGCTTGAATGCATCACTTCTGATTAATGATTTCACTCGGTGTTTATGCAAGCAGATGTCAATGTACATGTCAACAATTAAGAACAGTAGTAAGGGCCTTCTTCCACATGTTTACAGTAACACTTAGCACCATTGACTACATGTATACACATGTCCATTTGTTGAATGCCAAGTGCAAACTAATATTAATTGGCCTTAGGGAATTTTGTGGAAGCACGCTATACTAAAGCAGCAAGACTGATAGTGACTTTTTTTCCCCGAAACAAATATATACAGTATTTAATGTCAGGATTTAAGAAAAGGTAGAGATTTTTTTATGTCAGTGTATGCTGATATGTGTGTCCCCTTTTATTCTGATGACCTTGTTTATATTGTCAAAAGAACCCGACAGAGCCAGTACAAATTTCATAAATTAATATGATGAAATAATTGCTTTTTAAATATGTAATATTTAATTATTTGAGTTCATCCACTTAAATTGGTCAATCATTATTCATGTTTTTACAGTACTACTACTGTTTTATGCTGAAAAAAGCAATATGCAAAAATAAATAAATACATAAGTACAAATAAGTCATATTTTCTTTCATATTTCATATTTCCGGGAGAATAAGTGGGGTTTGCATGGTTTGACAGAGAGCGCCCACATTTCAGGGTTGCTCTGCCCTGAGTGCAAAGTAAACCTGGATTGTGGGTATATAAATGACAGGTTTGACGTCACCGGGTAATGCATTAATTATCATTTACACACACGAGAGAATATGGCCATAAATAAATAAAAACCTGTTTCCAAAATTTGACATTATGTAAATGTTTAGTGTTTTATTCATCTTTCATTTTCATCATTCGATTACATTTCCACTATCCACATCCTAATAATTCTCTCTGTTCTGTCTCTAGCATTATTTTTTCTCTATCCTCTCTAGCCCGCATTATTTCAACAAGAGCTGTACTAAATTGCACTTATCATCCGGCCACAATGTGCAGTTGACAAGTTCTCTACACACTCTCATCAGAAAGTTTGCCAAAATAACCAGGTTTATAATCCAGTATCAACCTTGCCAATTCCTCACACCCACCCAGAGGCTGCCAAAAAATCAGCTCATCAGGAGTAACTAAGGGTTAATTTTCTTGCTCAAGGACACTTTATGGGGTAGCCACAGACACACACACACACATACATACTTAGACAAAAGTACATACATGGGCTCAAGTGTCCTCTCTTTGGTTTAACAAGCCCTCTAACTGGATAATCAAGGCAGAATAAGATAAGATATCATTTGTTTTGGAATAGGTTGTACATAATGGATAGCCAAGTCTCAACAGTGTGAGTTACGCTCGCCGGGCAACCCATAATTGCAACCGCAGTTCATTTATTCCTCGCTTCTATTGAAGAACTAGTTTACATTCAGTTTTGAAATCTTTTGACCAGGATTGTGTTACTTTCTAACTACTTCAAATGTCATTAGACAATTGAGGGAAGTTGAATTAGAATGCAAAACAATTTTATCAATTTTAAACTTATCTTTGCTAACTTGGACAAAACAAAGAACATGGCAGAAATGTGTGTTTGATTAGTTTATTTTTTATTTTTGCACCAACTCAAGCACATCAAAATTCATTGTTTTGGCCCCAGCAATAATAACAGTAATCTCAAAGGATATGTTCGTATACTATGTAAAATAATGCTTGGATGTACTCCAGCACAGTCGTAGCCCTTAGTGAAGAATAGCGCTACAGAGAACGGATGGATGTTCTGCTCAGATTTGGCTTCCTGGCTTCCATATTGTGAAATGCTGTGTTTCCCCCTGATGTTACATTTTGTCCCTTCGCATTCCTGTCTTCCAGGGCTATCTTTTATCCGTCTTGAAACTCCAATGAACAACATCACCACCTCTCTGGGCCAAACAGCTGAGCTGTTCTGTCGTGTGTCCGGCAACCCACTGCCGACAGTGCGCTGGTTTAAGAATGACGCGCCCGTGGTACAGGAGCCACGGCGGGTCTCGTACCGGTCCACACCATACGGGTCACGTCTTCGAATCCGCAATCTGGACACCACAGACACTGGCTACTTCCAGTGTGTAGCTACCAACGCCCAGGGAACAGTGTCTACCACAGGCGTCCTCTTCGTCAAATTTGGTAAGAAAACGTCCGAAAACTGAGCAGTCCAAAACAGCCTGCCAGAATTTCAAAAACTGAATGATGTTCCTATGTCACAATGAAAACATTTTATGAGCAGTGTATAACACTCTTGGTATGATTTAACTTTTTTTCCTGATTCCACTTTTCCTGGAGGGATCTGGCTCCACTTAACTACTCTCGACCTGTTCTTGCTTGTAGCTGGCAGCTAGCACAGAGACAAATCTGGTTATAATAATATTTATCCAGTGGTCAAATATCCCCTTGTCTTGTTTTCCAGATCCGCTGCCTACGCCTCTACCAGGACGGCCAACGTAAGTATCTAAATCTCCATTATCTGTCTGTATCAGCCATTGTTTTAAGGTTATTCTTTCTACTGGTTTATTGTACATTAACATTTAGGATAATTATGACTATTTTATTTGAGCCTGCTGATGCCATAGATGATGGTTGAAGTTCTTTACTGACACAGTATTTTACTACTTGTCCATAAAAAAAATGTCCATAAAAGCACCCTGCATGGGCAATCACTCACATTACAGTATACCATGGCCGAGCCTGTGATTATTTTTTATTTTTTTTTCTGAATAGCCAAAGGCAATGAGCTTTAAAGTGCCTTCTGGTTGAGTATCAACACCTTAGTCACATGGTTCACATTGACTGTGTGTTTGTGCACTATGGGAAAGGTTTGACTTGACTATATAACATAGTATGATGTCGTGAAGCCTCCTAACCTTCAAACGACATGTTTTTAGTAAACAGACGTGTCTTATTATTGGCAAGTGCGTTGAATTGGGCAAAGACGGCAGCTAAGTGGAGTCATCTCTGCTGCTCATCGTTAGTGTCATGGGCAACTTATGAGCTGTAATTTTTTGTATTTCTGCATTTAAAAGGGTGACGTTCCACGTACTCCTCCTGTCCATTGGTCAACTGTTCATCTTAAACTGTTTTACAATGAAATGCATTGGGTGGGAAGAGAAAATAAGGACAGAAACGTGAAACTGTGTATGTATTGTAAACATTTTTGACTGGCAAATATGTTTCATGTATTTGCAAGTACAGTACGTTGGAATGTACTTGTATGCTAAATGCTAAAAACTTAGCATTTTTCCCCATATTGCCACCAGTGTACTGACTTGCGCATATGCAAGTAAAAAAAAAAAGCTATTTTTTTTTAGCATTTGTCCTACATTATACCAATACATTTCTAAAATAAGTTGGATTTTTCGGAATTGTTATGATTTATTATGTCTGCAGTCCATGATTTCCGTTCAGCATTTTTTTGCATACTGCCATCGGGTATTTACTTGTGCATGGGATTCAGCCTACATTTTATACCAATACATTCAGAAATTAAGTAAGTAAACATTGTTTATTTATAATGTTTATGATTTATTGCTATATCTGCAGTGCATGATATCAGTTCAGCACTTTTTGCGCAAATCAGTACCCCCTGGCATTATGGGAAAAAATGCTACGGTATTTTTTAGCAATAAACCTACAAGTACATTTAAACGTATATGCCAGTCTAAAATGTTGACTTCACATTAGCAGTTACACACTTCCGTTAAGCACAATTTTGAAAAATAAGATTTAAAGGCATGTTTTTTTGTTTACTGATTCTGTTGGGACAACGTGTAGTTAATTGGCAAATTACACACCGTCGTCACACGGGCCCTGCGTGCTGCACTGTTTACATTGTTGATACAACTATCACATCACACTTGCATATGATGAATACGTTTTACCTGTACAGTGTCATGACAAACAGAACTGAACCATGTTTGGTTCAGATTGTTCCAGATTGGGGATTGAAATTAAGAAGTACCCTAAATGGTGGTCTTCCCTTTTATGGAGGACCAAAACTGCCAAAATTCAAAATAAATAAATGACAAAATAAATAAATAAATGACTAAAAGTGAAAATTAAAACTGATTTAAAAAAATATTTAAAAATTTAATTTAAAAAAAATTATATAAATGGAAATAAAAATGACAAAAAATATATATACAGTATACATAAATAAATACATTTGTATTTAATTTTTGAATTATATATTTTTAAAATCTGTTTTTATTTTCCCTTTTACTCATGTATTTATTTATTTATTTAGTCATTTATTTATTTTTAATTTTGGTAGTTTTAGTCCATACTGCCTGGACGAAATGTTATTCAAATGAGGGGGCGGTCCTAAGCATGTCTTGGGTTGGACTCTGCCGTTGCAAACTGCTTTTCATTGGTCGAGTGAGCGGCTCGGCAAAGAAGGAAGTCTCGCCAGCTTGCATGGTGAGTTCCAGCAATGGACGACTATCCGCTCAGGACCGCCCTCTCATTTAAATAACACTAATAGTTTTTATTTTAATTTATATTTATTTTTTGGGATTTAATCTTTGAATTATATTTTTTAATATCCGTTTTTATTTTCACTTTTAGTCATTTATTTATTTATTTGGTCATTTATTTAATCTGAATTTTGGCAGTTTTGGTCCTCCATACCCTAGTACATCATATAACACAATTGTATTTTGGATTCCATTCAAAGTGTTAGTAACAGTACTGGATTTAATATGTTGTGATTTCAACATGGGCTAAAAGAATTTGGTCTCTTATGGGTCTCTGGAGCAAGGCGCAGGCACTGTATAAAAAAATCCGTTAGCCACCCCGAAACATCACAAATTAACACATTATGTTTTGTTTATACAGTACATACCTACATAAAGACTGAAGTGTAAATGTGGTGTTTGTGGAATGATGCGGCAGCTCTTTTCTTGGCTCTTACCCAACAAAGACTTGGAGTCTCCACTAGTTATCTGACTAGTAAAAAAGTGTCCAGAAGGCTTGAGGAAACCATTGGTCAAAGCCAAGACACAGAGAATGGTAATGATCTTCTCGTTTAACTCTTGGTCTGGAAGCCAAGAACTTTATTTCCCAAGAAGTCATAACCATTCCTTGAAGTCACGCCTCACATCCTCATTTTTACTACGGTACTTTTGCCCAACCAAGTTCAAATCCACTTCATTTCTCTTCCAATTCAGTGTTCATGAATATGTCAACAGTTATCTTCCACTAAGAGACAGATGAGTACGTTTCCGCAACACCCTTCATCTCCGTTCTCATTCCTTCGTCTTCATCCTCTTTCTCTCTCTTCTCTCTGCATTGGGCATGTTTTTATTGAGCCTGAACAAATACAGGTTCAGGAGGAAAAAGTCTCGCCTGCCAAAGAAAGAACCCCCCCACTTATGCCCCCACACTCTCTCTCTCTCTCTCCCGGCACACTTCTTTTCCTCTTTTGCAGAAAAAAAAGAGCAGTGATGGAAACGTTGGGAGGGTGAAAGAAAAACAGTGTTAGCCGAGTGGGAGGACGATGGTACCATTAACACTCAGGCTGCATGTTGTTCTTTGATTGCCGACTGGGCTCGGTTGTGATGACTTGTGTTTAGCTGAAGGAAAGTTTAGTTGTAAGCTCGCATCAGAATCAGTTAATAACTCAGACCTGTGTTTTAAACTGTGTGAAATCTGCTTGTAACGTCTCATCGACACCACTGATTCTCAACTGTTGGGTTGCAGACCTGTTCTGGTTGGGTTGCGGACAGCAAGTATGATTGAATTGCATTCCATGTAGGACTTTAATTTTATTTATTTTCTGAATGATGGCACCGCAAACCCGCAGTATGCTAATGGTGTACTACTGAAGCAAGCTGATGAAGTGTAAATATGACCCAGGTGTATAGTAAAGTGTGGATTTTTTGTGGGGGGGGGGGGGGGTTAATTATAAACGGACAAGTACCAACATTTGCGCTCAATACATTGACAAAGTGCAATTCTGTATCTGATTTTGTGGTATCCTTTCTATTTGTTTTGATATTTCTTTTTTTTTTTTATACATGTGTTGTAATGTTTCTTCTAGGTTTGTGCTCTGGATTACATCAATGAAAGTTGAAATTTTCTTTTGTACAATTTAATATTTATTGACATAGTGGAATAATGGTGATCATGTGTGTCAACTTTAGTATGGAATAGTGCTGAGGTTCAGAGTTGGAATCTAGACTCAGGAGTCACACACAAAATCACCTTTAACTCATTTGCTCCCAAAAACATATGAATACGTTCTATTTTAAATGTTTTAAGTGTCCGAAAGACGTATACATTTTTTATTACCGAAGGCTTTGAGGCAGACTCAGAACTGCAGAGAACGGGTGAAGCAATTGTAGTAATTACAAAAATGGGCAGCAGATGGCAGCAGAGTAATGAGGAAACTTAGCTATATTCTAATGCTAAATGCTGCAAAACGGAAACAGATAGAAATACACTTTTTTTTCCTACTGAAAGAAAAGACTAGAAGAGGGGTTGCTTCAGTGAAAATGGATAGGAGTCAATGAGTTAAAAAGTACGCTAAATTTTTTATTTCTTTACTTTGCTTTTAAATTGTTTTAACTCTTTAACTGATTTTAAATGTACTTTTAATTAAGTATGTGAAAAATATTGTTACGTTGTCTATGAAATGTGCTATAAATCTGTGATTTTATTTGTTTTTACAACCGCTGGGTCAGGGGTCACCAACGTGGATCCCGTTGGTACCAGGTAGCCCCCAAGGACCACATGAGCAGCCTGCACACCAGTGATGGTGATGGGACATTGAGATTTTCTAGAAATGTTGTATAAGTAATTAAAAGATATTGCGAGAAATCATTACAATGATAATTATTTATTATTAATAGCATATAATAACATATGGTTAAAGGAAATGTTTTCAAATTGGTTGTGTGGATCAATCTCGTAGCCCTTGGCACTAATCAGTACCCAAGACGTATCACTCAACTTCAAGAAGTTTGGTGACCCCTGCCCTAGGTATTGCTTAGGTACTGTTAAATGTCCAAATGATGTAAAATTTTAATAAATAAAATAAATAATATTAATAGTAATAATAATAATAATAATAAATGTAATTTCTTATTCTTGATTTTTTTATGTTATTCACAAGATATTGCAGCACTTGAGTCTTCATTTAGTTAATAATGTGCTCTGAAATATATTTTAAACATGTTGCTGTGTATCTTTATAAAGATGTGTTATCAAAGGCTGGTTTTGAAAAATATATTTGAAGTGATGGACCCACTAAATGATCTTGGGATAGTGAGAGTTGAAAAACCAGCATCATTTTCACAATTCTTCCAACGATAAATGACTACTTCATCTATGTTTTTAATCACCTAGTCTGGAGGTTTTTAATTTAACAACAGCAGTAAAAGACTTTATGGAACATAGCCACAGATCCGAAGTCTCTGTCTGTGTTTACAATGGGCTTTTCTCCCTGTTTGAAAAGATTACTACACCTTGCCTGCTGAAACTGTTTAGATTTCTCTAAATGTTTTCATTCTTTTTCCTACACTTCACAGTGTCAAAAAGAAAAATACAAAAATAGCACTCTTTCTCCCTTTTCTTTCATTTCATCATTGCTTTCTCTGGTGTTCCAGTACACTTGAACATATAAAGAAGCCATCTTTAACAAAGAACACATTCTCTTATTGAACCTTGCTTTAAACCTTCCTGTCATTTAACATGCACAAAAAGTTTTATTTTTTATTTAATTTTTTTTTCATTTTGGGAAAATGCTGTAACATAAAAAAATGAAAAGTTGAAGTCCTGAGAATACTTGCAGATGTACTGTAAAGTTTTTTTTAAAAGGTTTTAAGCACCTTAAACTATATAAACTGTTACAGTTAACAATATTAAGCACAAACTCTGATTCCATTGAAGTTGGGATGTTGTATAAAATGTGAACAAAACAAAATACAATTATTTGCAACTTCTTTTTGTCCTATATTCCATTGAAAAAATTACAAAGACACGATATTTAATGTTCAAACTTATAAACATCGTGGGGTATTTATTTTTGCAAATATTTTCTCATTTCGAATTTGATACCTGCTATATGTTCCAAAAAAGCTGGGACAGGGCATGTTTACCTTCAAGCTTTGAGGCCCACTGTATCAGAATTCAGGCATGAGCATTAAGTGTGTCCTTATTAATGTGATTTGGTTTTGATTCAAATTGGGCTTCATAGGCCTATGCTGTACTCTGTGCCAATCTATTTATTGGGTCTATTTTTGCTTGCATGTCCCTTGTCATTATTATTTATTTACCCTTGGTGTCTTGAGTATATTTAATTTCATAATTGTGATCTTGTTGGGGTTTTCATTTGAAATAATTATATGATTACTTTAATCAGATCATCTTGTACATGGTGATATAAAAAACTATTTACCTTAATTTTTTTCTACTTTCAATATATTTACATACTTGGTGGCTAAGAAACCAACCAACACACGCTAAATGACTGTAATTATCCAGCCATCAGCAGTAGTTAAATGTGACGTCTTTTCTGTCGTAACAGGAACTGTGAGGCCAATACAATCATCAGCCCACTGGCAATCCAATTATACAGTTAAAGCATGAAAGCGCAGGTAATTGGACTTCATTATGGACACCACTGGAGCATGTGTCTCACTCAACGCAGTCCACCAGATGATTGACAAATTAGTTTAAGGGAGTTGTTTCCAAGAAGTACAAGCTTGCTCGCAGGTCTAAGAAAACCCGAACACAATAGTTGCCTTCAATCTATTTTCTATTTACAGCTGTCTTGGAATCTTTATGTAGTAGTAGGTTACAGGTCCTTAGGTTTGTTCTATGATTTTGAGGGATTATTAAATGTCGATCTAATCTGCTGAAATCGGCTGTCCTGTCCTGTCATATGTAAACATTTATTATATTAACTAATTTGCTCCCAAAAACGTATATGAATATGTTCTATTTTTAAAGTTTTAAGTGTCCCAAAGACGTATTTATGTTTTTTTAGGGGGGGAGGGGGTTTATTTTTTTTATTTTTTTATTCTAGAACATACAGAAGGCTTTGGTGCAGCCTCTGAACTGCAGAGAACGGGTAAAGCAATGGTAGTAATTACAAAAATGGCAGCAGAGTATAAGAGATCAACCAGGCCCATGTTGCGAACAAGCTTATTTCCCCACAGTTCTATACAGATTTGTGAATAATGATGAAGCTTAGCTGTATTCCAATGCTAATTGCTGCAAAACGGAAAAAGATAGAACTATAGTTTTTCTTCCTAACTCTTTGACTGGCAGACGTTTTCAGAAAAGGGATGCCGTGGGTGCCAGCCGATTTAAGCGTTTTGACTGATCTTTCAAGGTCCACAGAAAATTTTGTGTTTGGACTATGGAAACATACATACTACCAAATGAAAGATTGGACTCTCATCTTTCATCAGAAAAAAAGTTTGTTTCTACCTTATTCCGCTTTTCAGTAATCAACAATAGAAAATGGTTAGTTTCACCGAAATGCTCTGTTTTGAAACAAAATACGGAGAAATCAAGCTTTTTGTTTAACGATATTATTTCATGCACTCTAGTGAATGTGACACCTTTTTTTCCCATGAATGATGCCACAAACACCTAAACAGTGCTTTACTTCAGTAAAACACTACCACCAACAATGAAAAAGTGTTTTTTGTTAGCAAAATACGTTTATTTACATTCAACTGTGTAACAATTTGACAAAACAATTTCGCAAACTGTTTACAAATGTGTGGAACCGTGGTACTATTTACAATTGTGTGGATGTTTCAAATACAGTTTTTCTTTTTGTAACACTCCCCTGCGTGGAAGGGGACGCAGCAGGATTTGCACAACAGATTAGTTTCACTGCGATTGCAGACGCTACACTTTTTTTGCTGGCTTTTTTTTCCAGGGAATAGCAAGTATATACTGCAGTGTGTGTTTGGCCATGTTGCCATCAAGTCTACTCTCAGGATCATGATACGGTGACGTTACGGTGGTGTTACGTCTGGCTTCCTCATGTCCTTCAGTTCCTATACCAGGTGGTTGATCCATCTTATCCGCTCCATTCATGGTGGCATCGTAGTCCATAACCAGTGTCTTCTCCGTGATCAGACTGTACCCACTCCTCCGATGAATATGCATTGGACTCGGGGCACTCTTCGTCGTCCGATTGAACGTCCGCCTGTGCAGAAGTGCTCGGTTGTGCTCCGCATTTTCCGGCGTTAGCATCGCTAGCCGGTGAGGCTTTATGACGTGATCATAGCCGCCGCGTCAACGCTTCCAACTTCGGCGTCAACCTCGGAGTCACCATCATCATCATCGTCGTCATCAATGTGCTCTTTGGCATTGGTCGATGCTTTTCGTCTTTGAAAAAAATCCTCAAGCGTGAGCTGCTTGCAACCGGTCGCCATTATGGCTTCCTCAGCCATTGTCCCCTCAACACTCTAGCTCCGCCTCACGTCTTCTACTGACGCCTACCCAATATTGTCCAAAGAGTCATCGCTGCCATCTAGGGGCCAAAAATAGGCATTATACTAACTAGATCTGCTTGATACTTTCAGCACAGCTGGCCAAGGCTTTCCTCCACCAGTTTCCAAAAAAAAACTTGGTGAACGTCTTTTAACGTCTTTGGCGCTCCTCCGTAGGATTTTACTAAACGTTTAACATTTTTGGCAGTCAAAGAGCTAATAAAAGAAAAGACTAATATTTCTTTTGGTAGGTTCCAAGTTTTTATAGCAATAGAACACAATATTCTGTGGGCCATGCAAAATCAGTCAAAATCCAGTAAAACAGCCGGGAGCAAAGGGGGTTGCTTCAATGAAAATGGCTGTGAGGGAATGAGTTAAAACAAAATACATTAAGTAAAAATTGACCTTTGTTTTGTTAATTAATTTTCAAATGAAAAAAGTCAGCAAAAACTAAGAAATATCATACAAGTAGCCTTTGTTAAGGAATGATGAACCTTTGGCGGCTTTGTGTGTTGAAATATGATGCCACAAGCTTGGCACATCGATTGAGTATCTTTGGGCAATTTTGCCCATTCCTCTTTGCAGCACCTCTCAAACAACCTCAGGTTGAATGGGGAGCTAGATCTGTCCAGAGATATTTTATAAGATTCAAGTCCAGGCTCTGGTCGTGTCACTCACTGACATTTACGGAGTTGTACTGAAGAAGACACATCTTGAATATCACGGCTATGTGTTTAGGATCATTGCCTCGCTCAAAGATATGCCGTTTCCCCAGTCTGAGGTCAATAGTGCTCTGGAGCAGGTTTTCGTCCTTGCAAATTGCATCTGCATTCCTCTTTCCTTCAATCATGAGTAGTTTCCCACATTTCGGCCTCTGAAAAACATCCCCACAGCGTGATGCTGCCACCACCATGCTTTACTGCAGGGAAGGCTTGGAGCTGGATTGGTGCCTAGTTTTCTCCAGACATGACATCTAGCATTCAGGGCAAAAATCTCTGGATCATCAGACCTGGGAATTATGTCTCTGATGGTCAGGATTCTCAGGAGCTCTGACAGAGTCTTGGTCACCTCCCTTGCTTAGGTCCCTCTCACCTGATTGCTCGGCTTAGCTGTAAGAAGAGTGCTGGTGGCTCTGAACTTTTACAGATGATATAGGTGACTGTTCTCATAGGGACTTTCAAAGCAGCAGAAATTTGGCTGTACTATTCCCCAGATCTCTACCTCGAGACAATCCTGTCTCGGTCTACAGACAATTCCTTAGACTTTGTGCTTGGTTTGTGCTCTGACATGCCCTGTCTACTGTGGGATCGTACTGTATAGTACCAAATCATGTCAGGTCAACTGAATTGACTCCAGGTGGACTCCATTTAAGCTGTACAAACATCTCAAGCAGGATCAGTTGAAACAGGATGCACCTGAGCTCCATTTTGAGCTTCTTGACAATAGTTGTGAACACTTACACCATGTAGGCCTACATGTAATCTTTTTTCCAAGTTGTCTTTGTGGGGAGTTGTGTGTATAATTGTTTAATGAATTTTGGGAAAATGCTGTAACATACAAAAATGAAAAGTTGAAGTCCTGAGAATACTTGCAGATGTACTGTAAAGTTTTTTTTAAAGGTTTTAAGCACCTTAAACTATATAAACTGCAACTCTAGAGCAAACCATGTATTGAAATAAAATTCTGAAAAGTGTTTTAAATGAACCTATGGTAAATTATCCCACATAAATATTGTTAAAATTGCTCTCCTCATGGTAAACTTTGAATTACCCCAGCATCTGACATTGACAGTTACAAGTCTTGAAACGTGTGGCAAAAATATTTTCATCTCCAGGCTATTTATTGTCAAAACAATACACTTGTCTCGGTACATTAGCTTGTCAGTGAACCGCCTGTATAAGGTTGGTGAGAACATTGGTATAGCTGCTAATTGTCTTGAGCTGCAATTTTCTGACAGCCTACTAGATGTTGTGTTAAGATATGCTGTTTGGATAAATATAATTATTTTCAAGTTGTTACAATGAGGTTGTTTTTGGTTCGGACACAGAAAGTGGAAAGATGGACTTTTAAAGCCAGGCCCACACATAGCTGCTCTGTACTGGTTGTCATAATAGGCTCTTACCGCTGTGAACTTGCCCATATGCTGAATTGAGAAAGTCTGGATTTCGGTTTCACTTCTCCTCACCTCGATGCCAGTGTCAACACTGCTGTGGTTCTCAGATACCGGCCAGGATTGATGACGATCTGCTGCACAGCCCTAGCGCTGCGGCCATTTAAACCTAGTGGTTGACAGGCCCACTCACTTTTCTTTTTTGTGACGCATTGCTCCTCAGCCACATGCTGATCCACTTGAACACACACATCAGACTCATCCAGGGGGTCGGCTCCTTTTAATTCACTGTGGAATCCTATTAAAAGACATGTCTGGATCTCACTGAGATTGTGACCTACTTACTTGTAGTAGTACTACTAAGCTTGTTTTTTGGGCAGGAACTAAGGCTGTCACTAACAAATGCTTTTAGAATTGATTATCCTGTCAATTATTCAATTGATTAACTGTGGAAATGTCAGATAGTGATGAGCATGCCTCTCAAATAATACGAGTTTGCTGAAGTCGCTTTATTACTATACACGGAGTCCTCAAGTTCCGTTCCTACGCTGGCGATGTAACCTGAATTTCGACCAAGTTGGATTTCCTTGTTAAAGTTGATATTTACATCAAAATACTTTGCATAGTAATTTTAAAAAACATATTTGCGCGACCCGCAAGACGCCGGAACCAATATTTCGGGATTTCCGCATGGACATTCATTGCTGACGGACGGCAGAGCGGAGCTGATTCAAGCTTAACTCTTTGACCGCCAAAAACATTTAATAACGTTTAGTAAAATCCTACGGAGGACCGCCAAAGACGTTAAAAGACGTTCACTATGTTTTTTTTGTTTTTTTGGGGGAAAACGGGTGGAGGAAAGCCTTGGCCAGCTGTGCTGAAAGTATCAAGAAGATCTAGTTAGTATAATGCCTATTTTTGGCCCCTAGATGGCAGCGATGACTCTCTTCGGACAAGATTGGGTAGGCGTCAGTAGAAGACGTGAGGCGGAGCGAGAGTGTTGAGGGGAAAATGGCTGAGGAAGCGAAAATGGCGACCGGTTGCAAGCAGCTCACGCTTGAGCATTTTTTTCAAAGATGAAAAGCATCGACCAATGCTAAAGAGCACATTGATGACGACGATGATGATGATGGTGACTCCACAGTTTAGGTGTTTGTGGCATCATTCATGGAAAAAAAAGGTGTCAAATTCACTATAGTGCATGAAATAATATAGTTTCACAAAAAGCTTGATTTCTCCGTATTTTGTTTCAAAACAGAGCATTTGGGTGAAACTAACCATTTTCTATTGTTGATTACTGAAAAACGGAATAAGGTAGAAACAAACTTTTTTTTCTGATGAAAGATGAGAGTCCAATCTTTCATTTGGTAGTATGTATGTTTCCATAGTCCAAACACAAAATTTTAGCAGAAGCTAGTCGGAGCCATAGGCTGGAGTGGCTAACAAGAATGGCTAGCGGCAGAAGCTAGTAAAAAAAAAAATAGTAAACGCTTGCAAGAGTAAAGCAGAAGGGGATAAGCGACGAGAGCCCGAATCATGGGACTTGGCAACGACCACCCCAGCTGTGGAAGGTAAGCGGCGGTTGACCAATTAGGTTCAACACTCGATGCAAGTACCACCAGGGCTAACTACGTTTGCAAAGTTGTCCTTTGGGCATTCGTAGCAGGAAGATGGCAGTGAAATATGTAAGCCTCTTGTAAGGCGAGGCTCCAGCCATGTACTATAAATAGTGATTACTAGACCTACAATTATATCCCAAAAAATGTACGTTGATGTGAATTTTTTTTTTTTACATGTTCTTCAAATCAATAGTTTTTTGGTTTTTTTTATTGAATGAATTATTAGTTCACCACTCGATGGCACTAAAGATTTACACCAATGGCCCGCTGGCATGAACATGAGGAAAATATCAAAAAGTGACCCAATCGCATCCGTCACGCTCACCCGTTCTTCATTTGGCTTTCGTACACAGTTCCCACTGTCATCGGTTTCACTTTACACTCACACTCAATCATATCTTTAGCGATGTGTGCAGGGAACAAGCTAAGCTAAGTAAGCTATGCTTCAACTTGCACCGAGACAGTTTAACATTACCATTCATCACGATTTAGTGAAAGATGAGACTTACTGTGACAAGACTTTTTAGCTTGTAACGCTCATGCTGGCTGACAGTCAATAATTAAATATAATTTATTTTTGTTCTTTTGGGGTTTAAAGCAACCCCAAATCCAGTTCACAAATTTAAAATGATTAGAGGCAGAAATTTGTGTCGACTTATTTTTGGACTTAGCAAAGTTTGGCAATGTTTTTAAGTTTTACTATCAACCGGTAACTAATTTTTAAAGACAATTAAGAATGTTTAAATTTTACCCTTACAGTTGATAAAGGTTTTATGATGGCAAGAGTTTCACTCTGGAAGTTGCTTCTTTTTCACCATTAATTCTTGTGGGAAATTTAGTTTTGATTCAGTGTGTGTAAATAATAGTTTAAGGAAAGGGGGTGCCTTTGTTTATGTTTGGATTGCTTTAAATTACAAAATGTGAGTGGATGCAGTTCTTGACACATACTTCCAACCAGTTAGGTCTTTCACACCTCTACCGTCTGTGTGACACACAGACCAGGTCTCATACCCACACACTCAGTCACACACGTCTGACACACTTGAAGCCCTACATTAAGCACCGTCAAATAAGTGCACACACAGTTACTCTTACAAACCCTATCTCTCACATGTGTTTGGTTAAGCCCTCGACGGGGCTTAATTGCCGTCTTGTTGTAGATTCTTTTTAGCCCAGTGCTGATTGATTGGGGATCAGAGCCCTAATATGGCTCATAGGGGATAGACCCTTTGACATGGTCTGGTCCCTGGGCACCAGTACTATTTGAAACTAGAGATCCTACCAGAACCCCCCTACTACCACAAGCCCGGATGCCTCCTACTTCATTTCTTGAAGCATCACACACTAGAGGCTGGTGTGTATGTGGTCCTGATGGATGTGCGACCTGCTTATATCATAATCAGAAGTCAAACTCGGCAATAGGTTATAGACGTCTCTTAGTGTAGTGGCGTTGTACTCTTAGTTCGGACAGACCCCACTTCCTGTTTCCCAGAATTCCAGGTTTCTGTCTGACGGCGATCCTGTTGTAGGTCTGTTCAAGGTCACGTCTGCTAAAGTCTGTGCTTTCAACAATGTGTGTTCATGTATGTGTGTGTGGTTTGTTTGAATCATGGTTTCTCCCAACGGGTCACAAGCTTGAAATGGGGTATGCGGTGTTCCCCTGAACTCTGCCCCCTTAACACACACATACTCACACACGCGCATACACACACGCGCATACACACACACATGCATACATACATGCTGGGAAAAAAAACATATATGCACAGAAAGTGTTCTTTCTTTGCCCTTGGTGCTGGTGGAGTGTATGAGGGCAGGCGACAAAGTCTACCTTGAGCATGTCCAAGTATAAATAGAGGCTTTTGTTTGTAGGGCTCAGAACCCACATGTCTGAAGCAAAGGTTATTTATTCATTTGTACAGCTTTACTTGATCAATGCCGCTTGATCTAACGCATTACCCTCGTTTTGAATCTCCTTTTATCAATTTAGCATCTATCTATAGTGGCACCTTTCAAATTGCAGTCGTTTAACAAGACAATATTAACTAATTTGCTCCCAAAAACGTATAAAAATGTTCTATTTTAAATAGTGCCATGGTCTCAAAAACCTATTTATACGTTTGTTTTTGTTTGTTTTATGTTAGAGTATACAGAAGGCTTTGATACAGCCTCTGACCTGCAGAGATCGTTTAAAGCAATGGTAGTTATTACAAAAAAACGGCCAGCAGGTGGCAGCAGAGTATAAGAGATCAGCCAGGGCCATATTGCAAAAAGCACTTTTTCCCAGTGTTTTAAAGAGGTTTGTGAATAATCAGGGTTTTTCCTATGTAGAAAATGCGGAGGCGGCCGCCACCACCTAATTTGCTCGCCGCCTACAGTCTGAGGGACTGATATCACTCAACACAGCCGCAGCGCTCCAGCTGTGTTGACTGAGCAACATATTTTAACTGTAGTTGCAGCGTTACGCCATTATGGAGGCGCTATATCAATAGCAGTGCACAGGAAAGACCTGAAGTAATAACCGAAGAAGAAACTTTTTTTTTTTCAACTTCATTGTACCGAAGAAGAAACACGGAGCAACCATTACACATGCCTACTTTCTGGTTGCGAAGCAGAGGACCGGTGGCTCCAGCCATTGACAAAGATAACATCATAGTATATACATAATAGTGTTTCACAACAATGCTTAACTATATTCACAATTTAATATGTACTAGTGGATGAATTTTTAATGATTGTAGTAAATAAAATAAAAAATCGCGGTTCGCGGCCGACAGCACAACACCGGGCCATCCACTTAAATAAGCTTTCAGCCTCCCTCGGCGCTTGCCCGGCCCGGTCATGGCTCCAGCTTCGGTTATGGCGGCTTTAGAGACCGCAGGAAGTAGGGTGACCAACGTTTGAAGCTCAATTCATGCGACCCGCAAACTGGAGTCATGTCCCGCAAAATCAGTGCTTGCCCTAATAATAATAATAATAATAATAATAATAATAATAACAATAATAATAATACCCACAACAACGCGTAGCCACGGTCTTTCATGTGTACAGTCCATCTGAGTTGCTCACAAAAAGTTCCCCGTTGTCTTCGTGGCTGCCGGACTGTTGTAAACACAAAACCACTGAACCCCCATAGTTGCTTTTTCGTTGTTGACCCACTTCTGCTCAACACTTGGAATCAAAAGACTTTTCTCATTGAAGCTACGCTGGCATAACTAGGATATTGTGGTGCAGAGAGAGAGAGAAAACGCGACCGTCACATGGGCCTGTTTGTTAGCCTCATGTTGCTATTTTCAGCTAGCCCATCCAATAATACAGCATCCCAAGTCACGTTCAAGTGGTGAGTGATATTTTTAATCTGGCAAACTATGTCTTCACACGATCAGTGGCACTGTTTGGGGACGGCAATAAGTAAACAAAACATTCTAAATTGAGCTAGTGCATTGCATAAATGTCAGTACAGTGTATATACTGTAATACTTTTCTTATCCTTTAAAGCATTAATATTATTTGTTCAAATAAATGAGCTCATTTTAATGGTTTTAGTATGAATCATAGCCATGATGCAGTTGTACAGTATAAAAATGCTTAATATGAAATCTTCACAAAACTTAAGGGCCACCACTGCACATTATTTTGTTGATACCCAAAAACATGTGCAGAGTGTGACATTTTCTGATAATCTAATATAATGAAAATGCTGTGAAATGTGAATACCGATATCTACTTTGCAAGTCAATTCACGTGTGCACCCCTAAATTTTCTTCCTATGCTCCTAAAATTTTAAGTTAGGGGTTACCACGCTTCTCGCAAAAAATGTTAGTCTGCAGCCCTGATATATGTGCTAGAAATGGGTAAACCACCATCAGCAAGTATTGGTCACCACCGCGAGTACCGATACTTTAAATAAGACTGGTATCGGCACCGAAACCTGGTATCGGTAGTCACCCATCATAGTCAGGATGGTACCACCTCTGCCTCAATTTGAGCCAGGAAAAACTCTGATAATGATGAAACGTAGCTATATTCTAATGCTAAATGCTGCAAAATGGAAACGGATACAAATGTACTTTTTTTCCTGATGAAAGAAGAGACTCTTATCTTTCTTTTGTTAGGTTCTCTCTTTTTATAGCAATAGAACACAATATTCTGTGGGCCTAGCAAAATCTATCAAAATCCAATAAAACAGCCGGGAGCAAAGGGGGTTGCTTCAGTGACAATGGCTGTTAGTGAATGAGTTAAAGGTTGTACGACAAAATGCTAAATTTATTCCTTAAATTATCCTTTAATCAACTGTTTGTCTTCTGTGCAGGCCTTTACAGCAGAGTGTGTCGGATTATTTTGTTTTACGAGTTCCATATTGTGACTGTTTCTCTTGCCCATCATAAATGCTTTAGCAACTGTTCATCACTCACATCGTGAAATACAGTATTTCAGGTTGCTTGTGTTCAGACGTGCGTGTACTTGTTCTATAAGCACCGTCAGTGACCAGTCAGCCAAAACATGTGTACTCCTGTCTTTGTACACGGCGTCTGTTTTTGTACATGCAGATTGAGCTCTGTGATGGGAGCAGTAATTCTGTCATAAATCATGCAGAAAAACTTTTCTGTATGATTTACATCAAGGAGTGAGCTACAGTGGAAAGTTGACACAATTCCAGGAAGAAATGCTAAATATATTACTAGATGAGTTTACGGTGAAAGCATGCCTGTTTACTTGCATTGGCAATAAACTGGTAATTGTATTGCTTTATCTTTTAAAATGATCACTGCTTTATTAAATGTATAAGTAGGACAATCTTACTACTTACCATCTTCACTCTTTGGAATTTGCAATACATATGGTACTCAGTGAGTTTTTTCTAGTTGTGTCACATTAAAGTGCCTTTTCCATAGTTGTGCATTAGCAACACTACCAATATCACATGGGCATATACATGTTCACTAGCCTGTCAGGTTTAGTCAAAAAGTTTGGAATTTCTAACAAATCCATTTGTCATTTCAATCTTAGATGGAAAAACAAATCTATTTTCAGAATTTTCCCACCATTCATGACCTTGTGCCACCATTTTGAAATTTCGAACAAATGCTATTATTTGCCGATTTGGTGTTTTGTTTCTTTTGGGGGGGTTTTTGCACCAGAGGGATGTGTAGTGAATGTTATTCATAATAAAAAACAGTAATTTAATTTTCCCGCCAACTTTGACTGTGTGCCGCCATTTTGGATTTCCTGAAAATCCCAAAATTTCGACGGAATAGACCACCGTACTAAATGAACTTTGTTGAGTTTCCCGACACTAATAAAGCTTAGCTGATTGTATTTCTCACTGTTAAAACATTATTATATTTACCTACCACCAATGTTCCTTTTTAGCTGCCATTCTGAGTTTTCCAAGAATTGTATACATTTCACTTGTCATAGTAATCAGTTAGTCATTATTACAAACCTCAAACCTCTTATCAATGTCGCTCAAAACCTGAGTGCATGATATTCTAATCACAGCTGAGCCAAAGTGCCTTACTTGTACGAGTTACATGTCAAACAAATTGTAATATGCCACTTTGTCGAAACAAAAATCTGGGGGTCAAGATATTTTGATGGCTCAAAGCTAGCTGGCCCACATTGGAGGGTGCTAACAGAACAGAGCTCTGTTTCAACCACACAGATGTAACACTTTTTTTTTTTTTTTGTTTACTTACTAACCTATGCTAACAGTCTAGAGTAGTTTGTTCATAATTACAGAAAATATTCGTATTAAACACTTACATATAATATAATCAACTGAGTAACAGAACAATTCCTTACTTTACTACTGGGATTGGCTTGCACACTGGAAGGGGTGCAAAGAAGTTCATACCACGAAACATCATAGGTTGAGGAAATTGGAGACATGTATGTACATGTGTGTTCATCTGTCTAAACACTAACATACACTCATGTTGCTAACTAATAAGATGATTGACACTTCCTACCCTACCAGGATCTCTGGTACAAAGCTGCCCTTCTGGTGGAAATGATATCACCACATCAAGCATGTTGAGTAGTGACAAGACGTCAATGTCAAGCCCTTCCCTGCATGCTGGATGTCTTGTTATTGGAAGTCTACAGCCATAGTGACATCTTCCAAACTGAGCAAACTTTATTTACAACAAATTAAAATATATATATTTTTAAACGGGAAAAAAACAAATATCACATAATTGATAAGAGTGAATCTGCCACACAAACTAGTGCTTACATCCTTTTCCACAAATTCTTCACATGTAGGTTGTATGTGTTTTTAAAAAAAAAATTGGAAACGCAAATTGTCAATTGTGTGAAACAAACAGGAAGCGTATGCGAACTGTACTTAGACATAGACACCACAGCTATCGGGCGAGGCCAAGACAGATTCATGCATCAGTGTCGCACAAACTAAAATAACTAAACTGGGATGTCTGTCATAGTTTTGTGGCAGCATTTTTGGTCCCCGGATGATAAACGTGACAGACTTGCCTCAGCTTCCTGTGCCACCATGAAACAAAAAACATGTTTCCAACCAGCTGTACAGTTTAGTTTGGTTTACCACCATACAGTTTCTAACCATAATCTAGGTTGGTTTTCCACTGAAGGATGTGTAAACCACATGACTGTAGTTGCCTCACCAACATAAATAGATTCACATAATACCAGTCAGTGAATACAACATTCAGACATGTACTGTATAGTGCTGCTTATTAACATAAACAGTAAACATCCAGAAACAAAAAAACATTGTTTTGAATCCTCCTGCTGTCATTTTGTGTTTTTCTCATTTCCAATCATTCCTGTTCTCAGACTGAATGTATGAAGCACTGCCAACTGTTCAGTGGACAATAGTGTGTCTAGTTACACAATACAACTGTCAGTTCGGCCGTCATGAGACCCATTGGCCACTGACATAGGCTACATACACACATACAGACTTTTAACTTATTTACAGATTTTTAATGAGAAGGAAAAAAGTGTTAAATATGTTCTTGACTCGCTCTTTTTGTTAATTATACTAACACAATATTAATGTTGATCTTAACAATATTCTCACCTGTGATTTGCCAATTTCCCCTCCAACCAGATATCTGTTGTAGTATCAACACTGAATTTATTTTCAGCGCAGTAAAGGAGAAGGATAAGACTTTTGTAGAAGAAGACTTATGTAGAAGAAGAAGATTTATATTGAAGAAGAACAAGACTTATATAGAAGATGAAGAAGAAGAAGACTTACGTAGAAGAAGAAGACTTGTGTAGAAAAAGAAGAAGAAAATGTATTGGAGAATTTGATTCTGCCCATAGCGCAAGCTCTAGCTTGCTTCATAATTTTGCTATCATTCTGTTTCACTTCACAATCTTTTACACTAACACAAATATTGAACGTTTAAAAAAAAAAATCTAGAATGCTGTCGTATATTTGAGTTATTTATGATAAACCAGTGAAGCAAACTTTGGTGAAAGACAAGTTAGTGGTTTTGTGTGTTTGTAGGTTTTGGAGGTCTTATTTACTCTTTTACAGAGTCAACCGCTGCCAGTCTCATTACTGAACCTAGAAGCGAGATGAACCTTTTAGATTTTGTTCAAATGTCAGGTCTTGCGTCAGATCTACACAAGCCTCAGATCTAGATGATCTAGATACGTTTCCCAGGTTTAGCTGCATAGTTGTCTCTTGTAAAGTGAAGGTTACAATAGGAAAGTAACACTTTGTATAATCATTGCCATCATTCCCTCCATCATTTATAAATAGAGAATGACTTGAAATAATCCACAAAGCCAAGAAAGTTGCAGTAATGCAGTGTTGTACAGTATTTGGAAATGATGACATGTAAATGTGTTAGTGTTACTGCGAGCCAGCGGGGAGCATGAGTGGTTAGAGGTAATCAGAGCTTAAGCACAGTTATAATGCATCTGGTCTGTGAGCACGCACTTACATCAACACAAGTATGTTAAGACATTTGCAATTGCTTCCTGAAATGAGTTTTCCGGTGATAGATTTTACGGATTTTCATGAAATGCAGCTTTTCATCTAGCGCCATTATCAAGTCAAAACTATCAATTGATAGAATAGCCTGTTGACCAGTCTCCAAATAGCTGAAGTACTAGCCGTCCCTCTCCTCACTTCAGTTGCATCTTGTTTCTTGCGTCTGCCAATGGACTCTAAATCTCTTGGTTGTTCGCTGACAGAAGCCTCTTTTATTGCATTCAGTGAGCAGCAGTAACACGAGGACCCTTTCTTTCTCTATTGTGTTCAACACGGTGCCTCAGTTGCCCTCGCTCGCTGTTCATTCCCACTGCGGTCATGGGCCACTGGCAGCCACAGACCTCAGTCAACCTCAGTCTCTCGTGACCATTTTGGCTGCCTGTCAGTGAGAGCTCATTACATGCTTCAACCTCGTATGTATTCCGCATTTCGTCTGAGTAATGGAGTTGCACCGTCGATGCATTTGGAGCAGTATTGAGGGTCTTGCACGTGAAATGTCAGTGAACTTCATGTGCAGGATTATGCTGGTAATCCCCAAATATATTGCAAGTACACATTCATCAAATAATTGAAGACAAGTTTGATCCTTTCAAAAGTCACATCCTGCATGTATCATAGATGAGCTTTTAAGCAGCGACAGATGAAATGTCTGGGTCAACGGTGCCGTCTGGTTCTGAAGGAAATGTCTTTGAAGATGACAAGCTGAGGTGCACCCCCCAATCACAATGTTACAACTGTGACCTCACACTGTTGGCAGCTCATCTCCTTTTCACTCAGCACCCGCCACAACCAAACCCTGAAATCTTAAATGTCATCAGGGATCCGCCCCTTTGCCTCAAATCCCATCTTTTTTATGACACCTTCCCACCACCACCCCCAACAGTGTTGAATTTCATGTCCCCCTAACCCGCAAAGCATGACTCAAAGCCTAATTGCTCATAGTTGCCTTTGATTAAAGAAGTATGATCGTACAAGAAGAAAACTCTGTGTAAATCTGTAAAACATTTTAACCTAAAAACAATGCACAGTGCGATGAATTTGTGCTTAGTCATACCTCACCAATCCAGGCAGTTTTATGTATAATGAGGCATACTTTTTGATGGCTTGTTTTTATATCTTTTTTTTTTTTTATCTCAGTTTTAGAAAGCCTAATAAATGTGTCGTCAACCTGCGTGGCGTATTTCATAAATCAGGCATTGTGTCTGCACTTTCACTGGCGCCACCCAGGTGTCCATATGGATGTGAGTCAGCTCGGTGCTGCAAGAAAAACACGCCTGCTAACAGAGGGCTTGCCTCAATAAATAATGAGGTTGGAAAAAATGTTATTCAACAATGAATCAGTGTCCTCAATTTGGTATTTGGGTTTTGCGGGGAGTCGAGTCTTTTTGTATGGATCTGGATCATAGATCCTGCACGAACTGAAGTTTGCCCCATGCCCTTGGCACTCTGCTGTATGGAATGAAAAGCTTTCAATGGCTATGTGAACCACACACTGTATAACAGCTTGTACACTGCAAAAACGCAGGGTCTAAATATTATATATAAACACTTATTTCAAGGGGAAATTACTTGAAACTAGTGAAATTATCTGTCCATGCAGCAAGATAATTTTGTTAACTTAGATTTCGTGAAATAAGACAAATGTGTAAATCTATATTCATCTTAAAATAAGATTTAACTTAAACACTTATTTTAAAAGGTAATTACCCTTATTTGTTGCTTAGAATAAGCGAAAAAGATTTATGCTAAGCAACAAGTCAAGGATTTTTTAAAAAAGCTTTAAACACTAACTCTAAGCAACAAAAAAGACAATTAAATCTTAAAATAAACTTTAAACATTTATTTTAGAAGGTTAAATGACTTTTATTGTTGCTTACAATAAGCTGAAAATACCTATTCTATATTCTAATGCCTATGCATCAAATCAAGGCAAACATTTTTAAAATATTTTTTTGTATTATTCATGGAAAATAAAATAAAAATACTGAAACAGAGCATGAAGTGTCAATCTTTATTTGTACTTTAAGCACAACTTGACTGGAACACAATCACCTAAGGTAATACAATTATAACGTGCTCTGACATGTCACAGTCCTAATAAGCTTTTGTTCAAGCCAACACCTCAACTTGAATTTGTACAGAGGAAACAAAAGTAAATGTACGTGATATACTGAAACATGAATGAATGAAAAGAAGCCCAGTATGGTTTTATAAGGGTGTCCTTAATCAAAAGGCCAATGAGGGTCATTTTACAACCTTGACCAACAATATAACCATTGCACTGCACTAATGTCATCTGAAAAATCCCAAACTGCTTTCCAATAAAGGAATACCATTCTGATTTACCTTCAGTGTGGAGTGTTGTGTGGACCCTACAGTTTCTTGGGGAGGGGAGGGGTGGAGTGGCGCCAAAAGCCCTGGATACACCAATCCGACGTCATGAGTCGGAAAGCGTCTAGGTGTAACCTTCCGTGTGCGCCGTCTGATTAACGTATATAAAACCTTGGTTAGCGTTTTGGAGGGTGTTTTTGCCAGATTCAACATGTTAAATCGGTGTCAGCCCGTTGTGACATTTGATCACGCTGATTGGCTCTTAGCTAGCAAATCAGCACATGGGGGACGTGACAAATGCAGATAATCAGTGTAAACCTTTCCAATACACGGCCTTTCATATGCAAGTCAGCGTTACTATATCGCTCGTTTTGCACATTACCACACTTTGTATTTGGACATAAAGACGAGAAGATGAATTCAGCACAATATCATATATCATGCAACTGGATAAAGGACTGCACTGTAAAGAGCCTGAGGGTGTGCTTCGCGTGGGAATACACCTTGAGGAATCTTTGTTTACATTTTATATCCATATTCCAGTTGCCTTTTTGAAACAATGAGGAAAATAGTGACTACTGCCGCTAATGGTATGGAGGGGAATTAGTTCTCACACATGTGCAGAAGGTACCTAACAATTAGCGTTGGTGCCTGTTTGTTGTGGGTTGTACCATAATTTTTCCAACGCGACGTGCTGACGCCACAGGAGGAGGTGTCGCTCACATTTGGCCGACATCAGATTGGTGTATCGAGGCCTTTACACTAACTTGACACAGAGGCTGTAATTGCGCTTTTGTCGAGAGATGACACTCGCGAGTAAGTAAGTGACAAGTTCCGCAGTGCAGCTTTAACTTTTCTTTGTCAAATGTAACTGGCAAATTACCAACAGCAATGACACACTTGCTGCCATTGAAAACGAAGACTAGAAAGGTAAAGCTTTGCTTCTTGATAAAGACATCCTGTTGGTCTGTAGGCTGTAACAGATCAAAGACATAATACACATTTAAGGTGTGTGTGTGTGGGTGGGGGGGTCCTTGTTGCAGGTATTTGATAACAAAAGAATAGAGCTGCCCTCATCTTGGACGCTTATCGTTGTTTGAAAAAACTTATACAAGTAATTAATTACTGATGATGGTCAACAACCACAAATGGTACCATGAATTTATTTTTAAATTGATTTTTTTTTTTTTTTAAGCATCTTATTTTTAGGTAAGCTGTGCATATTTTGAATACAGGACATGATAAATTGCTACCCTCAATTACCCCCACAACTTAGTTGTAGTGATTCTGTTTCAAGTCAATTTTTTTAAAGGAAATAAAATGCAATTGTTACCTTTAGGACATGAAGAAAAGCCTCACTGACGAAGAGGTATATCTTCTTTGGTGGAATGGGTGGAGAGGGATGATGTTGCAAGGGCCTTCATCAGCACAACGTGGGCTTCAGATAGAACAGATAAAACAGACCTTCAGACCTCCATTTCGGAGGATGAGAATGTATTTTTAAATTTATAATACTTACTTTGATTTATTGTCGTTGGTGGCTACATTGCATTATTTGATATGCCGCAGAACTGAGACGTCAAGCAGAAATCCTCCAATCGCTGTGTAACTTGATTTATGAGCTTATTTTTGTGGATCGAAAATCCTACGCTGCACACCTAACACCAAAACATTAAAAAAAAAATAAAAATACATTGATGATGCCAATTGTATTTGATGACCACCATAATTAATTACTTACATGAATAAGTTATTTCAAACAAGGATAAACATCAAGTATAAGGACAGCTCTAGTGTCTTCTTTTCAGCTTTTCAGGTTCAGCTTTGGCTTCTTACACATTTCTTTCAGGGTTTAGTAATGTATAGCTTGATTAAGCAGACTATCCTTGCCAGCTAAAATAGAGAGAAGTACAGCAGTATTTTAGTATTACACTCTTTTTTTAAAAAAAAACTAAACCCAAATAAATTAACTGTTAAAAACATATCACAGCATTTCGACTCACTTAGAGTCAGGTAAATAAACAAATGGGACCGTAAGCAAAGTTTTGTTCTTTTGTCTGTTAAACTTTATTCAAGCTACAATTACATATGGTGTGGGCTTAATAACGTTTTATTTTATTTATTTATTTTTCAGGACGTAAAAAGGAATGGGATAAATGCCTAACCACAAAAAAAAAACAATATGAAATGTAAACTTATTTAATATTTGTTTAGCATTTGTTAAATATTGTACTGTGATTTAACTTTAGTTGTTTCAAAATTGTAGTCAACAAAGTTTGAAATGTGACGATGTGAAGGTGACAGTCGAACCCTGAATGTGTTGTTTCTGGGATGCAGTCATTACAGTCACTGGCCAAAAAGTAGCCGTAGTAATTTGAAAAATAAAAATTTTACGGATTGCATTTCAACTAGTTCCAATTAAGGAAGTCTATATTTCCATTTACTTTTTTTTTTTTTTTGGCGGGGGGAAACGGGTGGAGGAAAGCCTTGGCCAGCTGTGCTGAAAGTATCAAGCAGATCTAGTTAGTATAATGCTTATTTTTGGCCCCTAGATGGCAGCGATGACTCTCTTTGGACAAGATTGGGTAGGCGTCAGTAGAAGACGTGAGGCAGAGCTAGAGTGTTGAGGGGACAATGGCTGAGGAAGCCATAATGGCGACCGGTTGCAAGCAGCTCACGCTTGAGCATTTTTTTCAAAGACGAAAAGCATCGACCAGAGCACATTGATGACGACGATGATGATGATGGTGACTCCGAGGTTGACGCCGAAGTTGGAAGCGTTGACGCAGTGGCTATGATCATGTCATAAAGCCTCACCGGCTAGCGATGCTAACGCCGGAAAACGCGGAGCACAACCGAGCACTTCTGCTCAGGAGGACGTTCAATCGGACGACGAAGAGTGCCCCGAGTCCAATGCATATTCATCGGAGGAGTGGGTACAGTCTGATCACGGAGAAGACACTGGTTATGGACTACGATGCCACCATGAATGGAGCGGATAATATGGATCAACCACCCGGTGTAGGAACTGAAGGACATGAGGAAGCCAGACGTAACACCACCGTAACGTCACCGTATCATGATCCTGAGAGTAGACTTGATGGCAACATGGCCAAACACACACTGCAGTATATACTTGCTATTCCCCAGAAAAAAAAGCCAGCAAAAAAGTGTAGCGTCTGCAATCGCAGTGAAACTAATCTGTTGTGCAAATCCTGCTGTGTCTCCTTGCACGCAGGGGAGTGTTACAAAAAGAAAAACTGTATTTGAAACATCCACACAATTGTAAATAGTACCACGGTTGCACACATTTGTAAATAGTTTGCCAAATTGTTTTGTCAAATTGTTACACTGTTGAATGTAAATAAACGTATTTTGCTATCAAAAAACACTTTTTCATTGTTGGTGGTAGTGTTTTACAGAAGTAAAGCACTATTTAGGTGTTTGTGGCATCATTCATGGGAAAAAAAAGGTGTCAAATTCACTAGAGTGCATGAAATAATATCGTTTCACAAAAAACTTGATTTCTCCGTTTTTTGTTTCAAAACAGAGCATTTGGGTGAAACTAACCATTTTCTATTGTTGATTACTGAAAAACGGAATAAGGTAGAAACAAACTTTTTTTCTGATGAAAGATGAGAGTTCAATCTTTCATTTGGTAGTATGTGTGTTTCCATAGTCCAAACACAAAATTTTCTGTGGACCTTGAAAGATCAGTCAAAATGCTTAAATTGGCTGGCACTGACAGCATCCCTTTTCTGAAAACGTCTGGCAGTCAAAGAGTTAATACATTTCTGTTGACCTTTTGCACGTGATGTCACAGCCCTCATGGGAACGTCCCCTCCGGGACGCTGGACGGCAAAAGAGCCACTTGCCTGTATTGTAACCATTGAATCCCGTACAGCGTAAAGTCCTTTATCTAATCGATTATCTTATAAAATGGTCATATCTTGCTGTGCGGTGGTTGTACAGACAGACAAAGGAGTAAACCAAATGTTGCTTTTTATCGCATAGCTACTAATGAAGACAAAAAAACGTTGATAGCAGCAATCACCAGAAAGGACTGGCAGCCCACAAAGTATTTACGGATTTGCAGCAATCATTTTTTGCGAGGTTAGTAGATAAATGTTGTAATTAGTAGATAAATGTTCATACATTTTACGAGTAAACGTACACAAGATTGTAACAGAGGTGTCGAATTGCGTTTTTCAAATCACATTAACGAGCCAGATAGTTAGCGTCCACTCCAACTACACGAACACATAGCTTAATTTTAAAATGTACCTTCTTCAAAACTATTAAGTGCATTTGACTGTTTAAGAATGGCGGATTTCGTCTTGGAGTTTTTCACTCTGGAGTCATATTCATGAAATTACTGCATAGCTTGCCACTACGATAGTCATTTGTTCCATGCTAGTAAACATAGTAATAAAACATCATCACAATGTTTCAATATAAAACGGACTATTTAAAAAATAAGTCAGTTAGCATGATAAACATGTTTTACCTTCGCATAACGAGATATATTGTCCCCCGGTGTAAGCGTAGCATATCGAGACTCAGCCAGCGACAAGCTTTTGAATCAGTTGTAAGGAGAAGAGACGGCATTGACTACATAATGATATAGGTCGTGCGTGTGAATTCCGTCAAAATTGGCGATTTGATTAACTTGGTAAAAACAGCAGGCAGTAGAACGTAAGGGGCTGTTTTCAAACTAGCGATCTCCAACTTAAGTAAATATCGCGCTCTATGAGTCCCGACTAAATGTGCAACTTCAACTGACAGGCGACCTTCGGTTGAAGTAGTAGATTCCATGGCTCTATAGGCAATAATAACTTTTAATTTGTAAAATAACAGTCACTAAGTCGCTCCGGGTCACGTCCACTTCCATTCAACAATCACTTCCTTCCGTCATAGGGCAGCACGTGATCACGTGACGTCGGTGCAAATGGTCAATACAATTCCACTTAATTTACTTTGAAAAAGAAATCAAACATGTAACATATTCTACTATTGTTATTCAATTTTCTATCGTCAACTGTTATGATAGCATGTTAAAAATGACAGAAATAAGCTCCAATTTTTTAATGTACTTAAACTCTCATGTCCCGTTTCAGTGTCAGTTGGTTAGCTTAATAGCATATTAGCAACACAGCACATACAGGACCGTGCTCTCATTGCTAATAGACCTCTAGCATTAGAAACTTAGCTTCAACATTTAGGATAATTCGTCACAATTTCTTCACTCAAACCATCTCCAAAGACCACATATGCTGAGCAACCCAACTGACAATTGACAGAGTGATACGCATTGTTAGTTTTATTTTAATGCACCTTTTACCGACCTGAAACCAGACCGCAGACACGTTTAGATTCCCGCTCACAGCCACGGACTCACAGTGACAGCATTCTTCTTCTTTTTCGAGGCCGTGTGTCTGTCTAGCTAGAAACATGGCGTGCGCACCACCTAGTGGCGCAACAATGAAACAGCGATCCAGTAACATAAGTTAAACTGGAACTAGATCTTAAAAAGTAGATAATTAAAATCAACTAGATGAAATTCAGACTGTACATATATATACATTCTACACAGTTCAAGCTCTGCATGTTTTACAGAAGTTCAAGTTGAATATTATCCCAAAACAATGTAACATTTGGTGCCAGTGATACTTCACACAAAAAAAAAATCAGTTGCTTCCATAAAATAGCTTCAATACAATTGCCCGCCAAAAGTTTTACCTCTGAATTAGTTTTCAGTTAAATGCAAATAATGATCTCTCTCATATGAAACTATTCATAGTTTTTTGATTGAGAAGTGTTAATTAATGTTGCTATTTTTTTATTAAGTTGAAGTGAAACTCTGGTGTCATGAAAAAATATTTTGTCTCAACAGCAAATGAGTATACCTAACTAAATATTATAGCATTAAAATGTATAACTACTAAGGAAAATTCTAGATAACCACAAACAGCAATTTCTGTGTCAAATAGACAAGACCAAAATATATATGAAGCTATAAAACATCAAATGTAAAACAAAAGTGAAATAAAAATACTTACTCTTGAATTGCTACAGAAAATGGAGACTGCTGTTCACTTTCAAAGATCTTCTCACTGCCAGGTTGTTGCGCAGTTTGCACATAAATACATAAATACACATTAATATGAACTCTGATTGTTTGAGCAAAAACTACAGTATTGATTGGACCTGAAAATAAAATTAACATAAAACTATTTCCACTGTCAAAAAGCTATAGTATGATCTAGTGTACATAAAACAAAAACACCAGGAGCATGCAATGGCATAAAATCACAACACCTCCTGAAGAAGTTGGAAGTGAAACTATACCACACGGCTAACAATTGACGACCTTTTTCTGAAGTAGAGTAAACTGTATTTTCATGATATGCATTTGTGAATAGTGCAGTTCTGAACTTCTGTAGAGCCATCCGCATTTTGTTGTTGCATGGCTGTGTCAATCATGTGAAATGTGCTACATGCATTTGAGTCAGAGACCTGAGATATGTTTAATAAATGCAAAAGATGCCTAGTGTGTGATTCTTAAATCAAGCCACTTGTGTTTGGTATTAAATCTTGAAATATGATTGTTTTTATGAGACCTTTGCTGAGAGAACCAGTGTAACTTATTTTAAGGGTAATTTGCTTTATCTTAAGATATCCAGACTAATTGAGACAACCTAGACATGTTTATGCTCAATTTAAGATAATAATAGAAAGCCAAATTTTTAAAATAAGTAAATAACTGTTAAAACAAGATAAGTTTCTAAATTGAATATTTAAAATCTTGGCAAGTGCCACATTATTTGCAGTATACCAACTAACTTGATGCGACTCGCTGGAATTTAAGTTTTTTTGGTGATTTAATTATTAAGAGAAAAAATATTGTGTGGAAAAAGTGCTTGTTTAAAATCACATTTTTGGGAAAGCTGAGTTCATTTTTACCCATCACATCCAAGCTAGATTTCCTCCAGACTTGTTGAGTCAAGCAATCACTTCAATAGAACAGTCAGCCAAAACATCTAAAAAAGATGCAACAAAATGCCACAATCCCAAAAAATTCAAGAACAGACGAGGAGTAAAGTAATTGACAACTAGCAACGACAAAATAGGAACGCCGGGGCGAACCTTCCCATGATTGATTGGTCTGCAGAAATTACCTCAAGAGCACAGTAGCACCTCATTTAGGAGGTCACCATGGAACCTAGGAACACATCTAAAGAACTGCTAGCCTCAGTTAAGGTCAGTGTTCATGACCGAGGAGGCAAAAATAGCCTCAATGGCAGAGTTCCAAGGTGAAAACCAGTGCTGATGTAAAGACTCGTATTTCTTTTACAATTAAAAAAATAAATAAATAAATAAAAACATCTGAATGATTCCCAAGACTTAAGGGGGCAGTATCCTGTGGACTGACAAGACAAAAAGTTGAACTTTTGGCTGGTTAACTAAGCAGCCGCAGCAAGTCGTCCAGGTCCTGAAGTACTAAAGCAGCCCCAGAACACCACATTATCACCATGATGTTTGAATGTTGCTACACTATGATGATCCCTTTCTGAAATGCTCTGTTATATTTACGTCAGATGTAATGAGACACATCTTCGAAAAAGTTCAACTTTTGTCTCGTCAGCCCGCAGGATATTCTTCCAAAAGTCTTGGGAATCATTCAGATGTTCTGTAATGAGCCCAAGCACCATAGAAAATAGATAGTTGAAGGAACCAGAGACTTTTTGTACATAGCTGATTCGTTTGAAGCCGTTTGGCTTGGCTACCGTAACATTTTCCTGGTACGACTCCGGCTGCACTGCGGTGAACGGTATGCTTCAACATATTATTTGCGTGTCTGTGGCAAAAAAGAATGTTACAGCGGATGTATGTCTATTATCTTCAATGACGCACAATAAAACTGACCTCTTGGCTGCCTGGACATAACTCACTAAATATTGTGTGTCTTTTTCCATATTCCACTTCAACTGGAACAGTAGTACCAATCAAACACTCAAATACTTTTCTGCATGATTCCCCTTCCTACTATACCCTGTCAGTGATGATTTACACCTACACAGATGAAACTGTTGCCAAAGGAAAATATCTGAAGATGTACGTAGCTTGATGATAAAGTTCTAATCCACCTACTGGCTAACGCAGCATGTGAGGGATGAAATCACATTAAGCCAAATGTAAAATAATGTCATGATGTTGTTGTGGTCATAGTTGAATGCATTTTGGTTCTGTGTGTTTGAAACGTCTATTTAAATGTGTCTGGATGTGGAGGACACATGGAGAGAGCTGACCTTGACCCCTCAGTCACTTAACACTCCTCAGGGAGAGAGAACCGCATGACCCCCATGCTCACTCCATGATGCCCTCATAATTTAGGGTGGTTGTGTGTGTGCATATGTCAGTGTGTGTGCATTTGCTCTTTTTTGCTGTTTGGGGGGAAGCGGCTTAAAATTTTCCCTAACTCTCACCAATACACATAGAAGTAAACGTCAAATAAAGAAGCGTTAATGCAGGTAGCAATTTTAATTAAGTATACAGTGGACACTGCTTTGATTAATTTAATCGCCCCACAATAAATTATAATTAGGGGTGTCAAAATTAGTGCGTTCATTTTGAGGTAATTTAAAGTTCCTTTAACGCCACCATTTTTTTAAACGTGCAATTAATAACCACTCCTTGAATTGAAAGATAAATGATGTGGAAATTACAAAGTATTAATTGTAGTTGAAAGATAAATGAATTAAACAACACCTCAACTGCAACCTGTCAAAGGTGGGATTCAAACCATCGCCTCCTGTTTACCGGTCAAAGCTCCGCTGCACTAGTTGAAGTGTTGTCCAAGCAGGGTTTGAACCCAGGTCTTCCAGGGTGGCAGGCAATTGCGCAAACCGCTGAGCCATTGCTGCCATAGAAGAATCTGTAACAATGTATATAATTGTAGTGAATATGTCAGTATATACTCAGAGCTTGCGTTGAATTAAAATTTTGAATATAGAACGGAGTAAAAACTTAAAAATAACATCAAAAGTAATGGATGTGAAATAATTTGACAATAAATAGTATTCAATATTGCATTTGTACTAAAGAGTTGTCCAAGCGAGGTCTGAACCCAGGTCGTCCGTGGTGACAGGCAAGTGCACTAACCACTGAGCAAAGTGAAGTTTTTAATTTTAACTAAATTTTATGAATAATTATGAAATTACTATCAATGACTAAAATATGTAACTATATTTGTATTGGTTTAAAAAAAAAATCCCACTTTTATGTTAACAAGAATATGAAAAAATATTTTAGTATATATTTTATTGTACATTTAGAGCAGATATAAAATTCATGATTAATCGTGAGTTAACCCCTTAAGTCATGCGATTAATTACGATTTAAAAAAATGAATTGCCTGACACCGCTAATTATAATATAATTTTTTGTTGTTTGTGTTTCAGAGGTTTACTAATAGGCTAATCATAAGTTTGGAGTCAGATTTTTTTCTTCTCTATTTCATGCCATAAATCTGACCTTCTTATTTTTGTGAAGGGAGATTTATTGCAGAACTGTCGAACAGCAATACGTTTAAATAAGTGTGGGTCTGCGGGGTTGCTCTTAAGTCAGCCAATAGCTCCAATATGTTTCTGTGTGTGTGTGTGTGTGTGTGTGTGTGTGTGTGTGTGTGTGTGTGTGTGTGTTTTTAAGTTTAAGGCCATACACAACATCAGCACGCACCATCCTCATATATTGCCTGGTCTTAAGGTCCCATATGGCACGACTTAGAGCACATGACACAATGATCTCACACCAAGCGAATATTCCGCATGTGGCTTTTTTTTTTTTTCGTGTGCCGTGTCCTTGCACAGCTCCATTTATGAGGACCCATTTCAGCTTCAAAGCGTCACGGTGTTGCTTTTCTGGCTCTCATTTAGATTTTTTTTTTAAAATGTGGGGGAGGGGATGTTGAATGTAAAGTGAATATGAAGTCCACGTTGTACATTTAGTACAACAGATATCCCTCCCGCATCTCTCCTTGGTGCATATGTTTCAGATTATGGCTCATAAGGAGATCTCAGCGTCATAAAGTGTAATGAGTCCAAATACTCAAACATTAATTCGTCATATTGTTTGCACCCAGGAGTGAGATGTGTGCTTTAGAGCTGACTCTTTTCACTTGAATGGAACATAAAACCTGCAGCAAGACACAAACTTTCACTGCATAGCTGCTTTTGTTTTTCATTCGCATGAGGACATCTAGTGGCTCAAATGTGTCATGGAAAATGCTGGCAGAGGGCCTCGTATTTTTCCATAACACAACAGAGTTTAGTTTCAGAGTCATTGATGCAAAACTGAACATGACATCAACTCAATTTGTATGTTTCAGGGATGATTTTGACGAGGAGGGCTTCTGCCAGCCATACCGAGGCATCGCCTGCGCCCGCTTCATTGGTAACCGCAGCATCTTTGTCGACTCGTTGCAGATGCAGGGCGAGATAGAGACACAGATAACAGGTGAGAAAACACATTATATTATAGAGAGTACATTTTCTTACTGTAAGTAAGGCAATGTCACTTGTGAACTGAGTTGCAAATGTGAGGAACATTTAGACCTTTCACTAAAATAATCAATATTTGACTGCTGATCTTGCTCTGGGTATTATAATGATATTCACAATTTTAAACGCTGTATTGTATTCTCAATTCTTATATATGCCTCTTCATGGAAGGTTTTCAGGAATTTTTTCTTGCCATTCTCTTAATAAATTACGAACTATTCAAGTCCAAAATTCTCTATAAAATGTCCAATAATCTCTCATTGATATCAGTGTTAATTTTGACAAGAAATCTTAAATGAGTTTTAATTATAGTATTTTAACAGCTTTAGGTTTAATCCAATTTTAGTTAGTAAAAATCTGTTTTAGTCGACTAAATTGACAATTTAGTCGATGTTTTCCTTCATCATACATTTAAACTTTTATACAGAAAATTATAGCACACCTATTTGTTACTTGCACCTTGTGCTGTGTTGCTTGAAAGGTGCTATATAAATAAAAAATATTATTATATTATTATAACTGTAGTTTAACACTCAATGAAACATGTTGAACTGACAATAATATGCTGTTTTAAAATAGTTTTGACCTAAATAAAAAATGTAAAAAATGGTGCATAATTGCCTGAGATTAATCTTACAGCTGCACAATGTTTGATCATTAAATAAAGTGCAGTGAACAGTTTCTTCTTCTGATTGGATTTTGTGAATTTTCATCGCTGTGTTGTTTTCATTTTAGTCATTGACGAAACTGTCAGTCAATTAAGTTATCGTCATTGTCTCAATGAATGGCTTCTTTTATAGTTTTTCTTTCATTTTTGTCTTGAAAAAAAGTGTGTAATGTAAAATATGACAAATTTTTTAGCGACGAAATTATCACTGGTTGATGTGAAATGTATTGCATTAATGTATTGCATTAATGTACATTCACAACTTCCAGTTAAATTACAATCTTTATAAATATCTCTTTTTACTCAAAGAGATTGTATTCCAGGGTCTTAAATAGAATTAAACTGCATATTTAATCCTCTCAATTGTTTTGCCGTTGCTGTATATGATGTTGATTCAACTAATGATGTCAGCCTGTAATCTGGGACATTTGTGTCAGCGCAGATTTACGATGCCACGTAATTGTAAGAGGTGTGAAGCAGGACGTCGTAGCTTTTAAGATGGCCAAAACACTTACAGTAATTTCTGGACTATAAGGCGTGCTAGCTAAATTTGGGGAATACTCAAGCTTGTTAGACATATAAGCCGCACCGACTGTAAATCACAGGTGTTTTAATGTTACTGCTACTTTCTTTTCCATAATGAGGACGCAAATTGTCTCTCTCTCGTTCTCTATCTCCTACTGTATTTGGGCTCACTTGGTTTGTTTTTCTCTGCCTGACGCTCTTGCGCTTCCCTGATAGTGCGCCCCCTTGTGACCTGATAGATAAGCCGCACCTTTGTATTAGCCGCAGGGTGGAATGCAAGTGAAAAAAGTAGCGCTTATAGTCCAGAAATTACTCTAGTTAGCAGCCTTCCATTTCAAGAGTTCTAGAGTCTTTTTTTTTATTTTATTTTTTACAAAAACTTATTTGAAGAACTTGCACTCGTGTTTTGGAAAATATCCAATTTTCTGCATTCACCTTTAATTGCATGTCCTCTCCCCCACAACGAGCTGCTTTCTTGATAAAGCCCACCGCAAAGAAGCATGTGTTTGTAATAAGCGCACAGCCTATGAATCATGCTCTCACGCGCTTAAAGCTGCAGGTTTTTATTGTCAGTTGATCACTTTGATCCTTCAGGCACATGCACAATATGAGTGTGGCAGTTGTGTTTTTGTGAATTACTCATGTTCTTGACTGATTACAAATATGAAATAAATCAAATAAAGAAAGAGGTCAACTTTATGTGTGTAGTCTTGAACTGACTTTGCCCCACTATTGTGTCCCCAGCGGCCTTCACCATGATCGGAACGTCCAACCACCTGTCGGATCGCTGCTCTCAGTTTGCCATCCCGTCCCTCTGCCACTTTGCCTTCCCTACCTGTGACCGCAGCTCGGGGGCTGACAAGCCTCGGGACCTGTGCAAGGATGAATGTGAGATCCTGGAGAACGACTTGTGCAAGACGGAGTACATCATCGCCCGCTCCAACCCCATCATACTGAAAAGACTCAAGTTGCCAAACTGTGAGGATCTGGCAGCCTCAGACAGTCTTGAGGCAGCCAACTGTCTGAGGATCGGCATCCCCATGGCCGAGCCCATCAACAAAAGTAAGGCACCTCTGATGGCTTATTCTACAAAAAACGCACAGTCTAGTACCCGACATCATTAGACTCCTTCAATTATGTTTTTGTGTCAAAATGGGCTTGTTGTCATTAGAATTGATTAATCTATCAATTATTCAATCAATTAATTTACTCATCGGATTCATTTAATTTTGCATTCAAGTGTATTACAATAGCATTTTTTCCCCCCTGATTACTAGGGCTACTCGATTATGGGGGGGGATAATCACTATTATTTTGGCAATAATTGAGATCACAATTATTCAAACAGTTATTTATATTTTTGGGTACAAAACAAGAAAATGTTTACGCATTTAAAAATATTAAGACCAATTGAAAAAATAGAAAAACTATAATTGTGTAAGTGAGTGACCAAACATAATTTATAATATATGTTTCTAATAATATTTATTTACTTATTAATTTATGTTGGCCAAAACTTGAAGTTGGAGTGCAGCTCATGCACTGTGCAGTAGGATCATTTATTTTTTGGTACAAAACAAGAAAATGTTGAAACATAAAAAAATATGACAAATAAAATAATTTGAAACACTACAATTATGCAAGTTCCTTTTGGACGAAACAAAATTTATTAAATTAGTTATTTTTAAAATGTAAAAAGGTGGGAATGTATAATTTAAAAAAACTCAAAAATTTGTATTAACTAATTTGCTTGCAAAAATGTATAATTACGTTCTAGTTTAAATGTTTTAAGTGTCCCAAAGACTTTTTTTTTTTTTTGCTAGAGTATACAAAACACAAGGCTTTGATGCAGCCTTTCAACTGCAAAGCACAGTTGAAGAAATGGTAGTTATTACAAAAACAGCCAACAGGTGGCAGCAGAGTATTAGAGATCAACCCGGGCCATGTTGGAAAAAGCTCATTTATTCACATTTCTAAACAGATTTGTGAATAATGATGAAACTTAGCTCTATTCTAATGCTAATAGCTGCAAAACGGAAACAGATTTCCTGATGAAAGAAGAGACTCTAATCTTTCTTTTGGTCTGTTCCATGCTGTAATGGCAATAGAACACAATATTCTGTGGGCCTTGCAAAATCAGTCAAAATCCAGTAAAACAGCCGCGAGCGAAGATGGTTGCTTCAGTGAAAATGGCTGGGAGTAAATGAGTTAATAATCTTTTTTTAACATTATGCATTTTGTAATTGTGGAGTGTAATAATTGAAAGTGTAATTGAATTCCGATTTATTGCACAGCCCTAGTTGTCGATTGATTACTTGTCTATTAATCAATTGATTTTGACAGCTCTAGTTGTATTTTGAAGTGATGTAACATCATACTGAGTGGTGTGTCTAACATTTTGGTGACCTTTCATAAAATAGTATGACAGCGAGTATCTTCCTTCTCCTTTGCTCTTGGTCAGGTCACAAGTGTTACAACAGCAGCGGATCGGAATACCGCGGCACCATCAGCATGACCAAGTCCGGCCGTCAGTGTCAACCGTGGAACTCTCAGTATCCTCATAGCCACAACTTCCTGGCCATCCGCTACCTGGAACTTAACGGGGGTCATTCATACTGTCGCAACCCGGGAAACAAACACGAGGCCCCCTGGTGCTTCACGCTGGATGAGGGGGTCCGCATGGAGCTCTGCGACATACCCATCTGTGGTGCGAAAGTCTTTACATTCCAATTTTAGTTATGAATATTAATAATGATCTCCAAAAATGGGAATATGTCAGTTTATTCTTCCGTGTCCCTTCATTTCCTGTAGACCATAAGGAGAAGTCTGCTGGTGGCAACATGGAGCTCTTGTATATTCTGGTTCCAAGTGTGGCCATCCCGTTGGCCATCGCCTTGCTCTTCTTCTTCATTTGTGTGTGCCGCAACAACCAGAAGTCCGCCAGGCCACCTGCCCCTCGCCAGCCCAAGCCGGTCCGTGGGCAAAACGTCGAGATGTCCATGCTCACAACAGCATACAAGCCAAAGGTAGGTCTCATCCAGAAATTAACCAGTGTGCATTGTAATCAGCTTTTCTTTTTGTTTTCTTTTTTGCTCATTTGGAGGGGATAAAAAACTTGACATGCTAGGATTTTTTTGTTTTTGTTTTAATCAACATATCAATCTAACTCAACGGAATTTTTTTTCAAATTGTTAATTGAGCATTCTGATTGGAAAAGGCTGAATTTTGTATTGTGACACACATTGTACTGTTGCTCCCTTTCGGGCTGAAGTCAGACTGCAAGAGAGAGTCATAACACCGCACCTCCAAGTGTGTGTTTAGTCCAATAGCTGGCCTGACTGCTGCTGCGGTTGAGCGTGCATGTGTGCGTCGTGGAGATCTTCATCTCTTTTTCATCAAAGCTCCTGGAATGTTTGACTGCACTTCTTTTGTTCTTGCTCCTTATGTCATCAGAGCAAGCTTACTGCTCCGGCAGCTCACATTACGATGGCAGTTCTCTCAAGGTTGCGTTTGACCGCGTTTCTTTGGTGGTAGTGGGGAATTAACGAGACGGACTGTCTGCCGGACTTCAAGGCGGAATGCATAATATTGCTGTCAATGTCTGTGGAGACAGCCATGGAAGATGGCAGCAGTGTCAGGCGTCATTAATATTTTGGGTGAGGTGAGGGAGACCTCGCGTCCTCGCTGTGTTTCAACGACTTTGTGTCGTATATTTCTCTATGTTTCCGTTTTGCAGCATTTAGCATTAGTTTCATCATTATTCACAAATCATCAATAATGAGCTTTTTTTCAACATGGCCCCTGGTTGATCTATTTTGCTCTGCTGCCACCTGCTGGCCGTTTATGTAATAACTAGAGCTGTCACATGATTAAATTATTTAATCGGATTAATCACATTTTAGAATTTTGATTAATCACGATTAATCGCTTAATTCAAAAGGCTTTTTTGTTCAATATTTTTTGCCCACCAAATTTAAAGTTTCACCTGTTATGTTTTAATTTTTTCGGCATTTAATGTTATGAGGACGTCTTCAAAAATGTTATCCACTGCACACACTCATCCTCCTCTTTTTCTAATCAGTTAATTACTTGCATAATTTAAAATGGAAAACAAAATGACTCCAATAGTTTGACATGAACAAATATTCAGAATTTCATACGCAAACATTTATTAACTGTAAAGCAGTTAATGCATGTAGTTATGTTTATTGCTCAAACACAACCTGTGCTACCTTTAACGTAACCACCCACTGTCAAGATAAAGGATAATCTGTGGTAAAATTAATATTGCAATTAATCTGTGTTAATACATGATTAATGCAATATTTTTTTGTGGTCAATTAATTAGTTAACGCTTTAACTTTGACAGCACTAGTAATAACTACTATTTCTTCAACGGTTCTTTGCAGTTGAGAGGCTGCATCAAAGCCTTCTGTTTGCTCTAGCAAAAAAAAAAACGTCTAAATACGTCTTTGTGACACACAAACATTTAAAATAGAACGTATTTATACATTTTTGGGAGCAAATGAGTTAATTTCATGCAATTTTAAAGAAAAATGTAATATTGTAATACTGTATATAGGTCTTAATTTAATATTGTCTGTCATTGATTTTTGGGGGGAAATTTGATATATCAAAAGTACTAGACTCAAGAATTGAGTACTGTATTTTGCAGACTATAAGTCGCTCTGGAGTACAACTCACACTAGGCCAAAAATGCATAATTAGGTCGGATAAAAACATACATAAGTCCCACGGAGTATAAATCGCATTAAGTACGTATATATAGTATATAAGTCTAGAGTGCCCTCTTGTAGCTGCCTGTGAAAATATATTCCCCCAGTATTTTTTTTTCCATATGTAAGTCATTCCATAGTATAAGTCGCAGGAACGGCCAACCAATGAAAAAAAGAACGGAGCGACTTAGCACGGAAAATACGGTGCTTGTACTTGTATCGTTCTGGGGGGGAAAAAAGTGGTATCGAACATCACTAATCATTTTGGATATGGAACATGGATGCAAGTAATGAATTTTTCTACTGTATTTTTTAATGTTTTTTTTTTTTTGTATTTTGTTACTTTTTTATGTCTCTTGGGTTATTTCCGGCTAAAAGATATCAATCACCAAATAAAAAATAATAATAATATGTGTAATTTACAAAGTTGATATAAAGTCTGACTAGATAGATGTTCACATCTGAGAGCATAATGCTTTTCCCCAAAAAGCAGCAGGTTATGTTGTTGCTTGGCTTCTGTGCAGGATCACACAAGGGTCAATGGCTGTGACAAACCACTTCGACACACATACACTACTCTTACACACCAAGCGTGGTGGTGTAAGGAGGATCTGAGGCTTTGGGTGGGGCTGGAGGAAGGGCTGCATCAAACGCTTAACTCGAAACACGTGTGTCACATGATCACATCACTCGGACCCCCATCGGGGCTCGTGCAGGGAGTGCCTTTGCACGACTGGAGAGCGTCTTCAGTCTTTGGATATGTCAATTTGAAATTGTATGGCAACATTCTTTCAATTGAAGTTGCACCAAGAAAAAAAAATCCACTGCACGTCTCTTGTGGTTATGCGCATAATATGAGATTTGATTTCTTTCAAGTATCTTTCGCTCTCATAAAATTTAATCACTGGAAACATGGCCTTGGTACAGCAAATATGAAAGTTAATTGACTTTACAGTTATGCATGTGTTTAAGGTTTTGTATTCAATTTTAAGCTATTAACTCTGACATGTCTCCATGCATTTGTGTGGTCTGGTTCTCTGTGTGCTGTGCAACTGCAGAACACATACATTTTTATATCATAAATTTAAAGGTACAGTTTAATTACCAATAATTTCAATTAAACAGCCAAACTATGCAGAATGTAAAATTAAAAAACAGCTTGGTAATGTTTTTGAACATGTTATTGGACTGTAATCATGTGTCTATATTTATAAACTTTATATTTTACTTACTTACTTACTTACTTACTTACTTACTTACTTACTTACTTACTTACTTACTTACTCACTCTAAATAGTTATTGAGGTACAAGTGACAATGGTAATGTTCAATGTTTTCCACTAGGGATGTTCGATAGCACTTTTTTTTTCAGACTGATACTAGCACTCAACTTTTGAGTAATCACTGCTCTCAAGTTTTGATACCACTAGTGCTTTTGACACATAAAATGGTCAAAAGACAATAGCAGATAGTTTTAAAGAAGGACACATATATCTCATTATAGCATTTTTTCTTTAAAATTGCATGAAATTATTGGCAATTTTCTATTCTAATTTTTCCAATTTATAGTTCCTGATCGTAAAACAGCCACAAGGCGGCGGCCGATACCGGTATCTGCCACCGTCGCGAGTACTCATACCTTAAATTAAGACTGATATAATAAGATATCAGTCTGGTACTGATACTTGGTATCAGTACTCGGACATCCCTGTTTTCCACTAAAGCCTTCACAGTATCATCCTTTTAAGTGCATCCAAATGAATACCGTATTGAGATTTTGGGAAATCAACACAGCAATGCGTTAGCATAAAATATAATTTACTTGATTCATTTTATTTGTTTATGTTAACTTAACTTACTGTATTATTAAATGACAATATTATTTGCTGCACCAGCAGTTATCTGCCTGATAGCGGGACATATACTGTATCACTGTATTGAGTTATTGTGTGTTGCTTCACTATTCAATGCGGTCACATAAACATACAATATGGAGAACCACTTTTTATCCCCCATTCAACATGGGTAGGGTTCTGTGCTCCATTGAGTGCTTTTCCATTTTTTTTTCATCTATTGTGACATTTTATTGAATTGTTCATTGGAATGTAGCAAGCAGCTTGCCGGCATGAGATTAGAAGCAACTCCAGGGTTGTCACAAAGGGGACAATGATGAGGGAAGTGCACACACCTGACAGGATAAGAACGATCTCATTTCTCTCTTTCCCCCAAACTGTCCTCCCTCTGCAGAGTAAGGCCAAAGAGCTTCCCCTGTCGGCAGTGCGTTTCATGGAAGAGCTTGGAGAGTGCTCGCTGGGGAAGATTTACAAAGGTCACCTGTACTTTCCTGGAATGGACCAAGCGCAACTGGTCGCTATCAAGACCTTAAAGGACATCTCCAGTGTCCAGCAGTGGAGTGACTTTCAGCAGGTACGCTGTCTAAGTATTTGCCGAGTGAGTCCATTCTCTTGGTAGTCTAGACCGAGATCAACATCCAAGTTACAAATATACTTATGCTGTTGAATAGTTAACTAACATGTAATCAATTTTGCATATCATAATATACGTATAAAGAACATAGATAGACCCAAGGCACACTCTAAAAACTAAACTAAAAAAAAAAAGGCAGGGGGTCAAGAATGGACTAACCCAACTTTTTGAGTTATTTAACCCAAAAAGTTGGATCAAATGAATAACCCACAAAACAGTCCAGACAATTGGGCTGCTTTGTGGGTAATTTAATTATAAATTGAGTCAAATTAAATTAATAAACCAAAAAGCAACCCCATTTTGGGGGGGGTTGCTTTGTGGGTTAGTAATTTGACCCAACTTTTTGGGTTAATTAAATAACCCAATTGAATTGGCCAACCCAACTTCTTGAGTTCCCAAATTAAATTAAAGTTGTTCAAATTAAAATAATGACCAACAAACAACCCCATTTTTTTAGTTGTTTTTGGGTTATTCATTTCATCCAATTTTGGTGGTTAATCGATTAACTCAATTGAATTGGGTAAAAAATGATCCCCAAAAACTTTTGGAGCTATTTAACCCAAAAGGTTAGGTCAAATTAAAAAATATATATTTATTATATATATATATATATATATATATATATATATATATATATATATATATTTTTTTTTTTTTTAGCTAATGGAATAACCCAAAAAGTTGGGGTGGTCCCTTTTTTGACCCAATTGTTATTAGATTTTACACTACTACGACAAAAGCAACCCAATTAGGACCAAATTGATCCAAGTTAGTGGGTCGGTCCAATTTTTGACCCAAGTGTTTTTAGAGTGCAGTTTGTGTTTAGCATGTCCGTCCGTCCGTCTTCTTCCGCTTATCCGGGGTCGGGTCGCGGGGGCAGCAGCTTTAGCAGGGAAGCCCAGACTTCCCTCTCCCCAGCCACTTCAGCCAGCTCATCCGACGGGACCCCAAGGCGTTCCCAGGACAGCTGAGAGACATAGCATAGTGTTTAGCATGTTTGCGTCAAAAACACAACAGACATTTTTCAAAAGCCCTTTACCAAAACAAAAAACAAAAATGTTGGCCTGCCTGCTTGACAATAACGAAAACAGCTGACCTTGGCTAAATTTCAGCGATGGTTTTAGTGGTGACCCAGGGAAAACTGTCCCTGGATTTGTTTTAGATCAAGCTGATCGCGGCTATTGAACTTCCAAAAATGATTTGAATTGGAATCCAAGTTGACCATTTGTACATATTCCATTGCTGTAAAGGAAAAGATGCTGTATATCTAAAATGTGTGTAAAAAGTGTGGCATTATGGTCCATTATTTTGAGAAGAGCCCTAATTCAGATTTAATATCTTAAAACAAGCAGCTAGATGAATTCTAAGGTCAGTTTATTTATGTTCCAGGCGCAGTTTTTCTACTCTGCTTCCCAGTAGTTGCTTCCTTGCTTTAGTGGAGCCACACACTGTGACAATCTGCACATTTGTGGGGGATTTCTAAAAAGAAATGTGGCATTAACAGGCAGTCATGCATTTCGACAAGCTGCTGCTTTGCCAGTGGAAAGCTCTGTCTTCCCACAAACTCTCAAGCATGTCCTGTTTTATTTCCACAAAACGTTCATGAGCCGACCAATGACTGTATATATTGAAAATAGGATTCTTCAACAGATGTGTTTAAGGACGTTCACTGAAAATAGTTGAACACATAAACAGTCATTCTTACGGAAGCTTGGAATTGCCACTCCACCGAGTGTGGAGTAAACATTTTTGTCTGGCAAATAATAACGTACTGTATTTGCAAATACATTTAAACTTGTTTAAATATGTTTAAACGTATGTTTAAATATTCTTGCGTTTAAGCTTATTTGCAAGCACCTACTGACTAAATGCTAAAAATAAATAGCATTTTTTTCCCCCATAATGCTACAGGCACTTCTGCATGCGCATACCGTAGACTTATGAGGAAAAAATGCCAAACAGAAATCATTCACTACAGTAAATATATATATATATATATATATATAAATCATTAAAAAATATTAATAAACTATATTTATATACTTAATTTTCAAATGTATATATAATGTATCGATGTATAAAGTCGGCCAAAGAAGTCAGCTTTATTTTTTACATTTATTATCATAAGGCTATAAAACCCCTCACCACACACACACAAAAATCTCCGAAACAACAAGGCTGTGAAAAGGGAACCGTGTGATAGTGAGACAATGCCACAGTTTGGCTTTAGCCCCAGGTGCTAGCTAGCTAGCTAGCTATAGCTGCCTAGCTAGCTCCCACGGTGCTCGTTTACCTGCTAGGGAGCTAGCTTGCTAGCATCAGGGGCTAAAGCCAAACTGGATTTGCCACCTATATATAGTCCTTCAATCATATTTGCCAGTCAAAAATGTTTACTCCACAATTGGCGGTTCCACGCTCTCTTAAACCCACTCGAATATGTAAAAAAAAAATGTTTAGCTCTAAAGAGAGAAAACACTAAAACATTCCTGTCTGATCTGCCTGGATCTCAAAATAAAGCATTTCTGTCAAGAAAAAAGACAATTTTTTGGTATCATGTTTCATTTCCCTGGCATGGTTTTGCTTGCTAATTTAGGAGGCCGCCGTGCTGACAGAGCTGCAGCACCCGAACGTGGTGTGCCTGCTGGGTGTGGTGACCCAGGAGCAGCCCGTCTGTCTGCTCTTTGAGTTTCTGCCTCAAGGCGACCTTCACGAGTTCCTCATCATTCGGTCGCCACATTCGGACGTGGGCTGCAGTAGCGATGAGGACGGAACCGTCAAATCCAGCCTGGATCATGGCGACTTCTTGCATATAGCCACACAGGCAAGAATTTACAGTATTTTCACATATGATGTATTTCGTATTCCCAACATTTGTTCCATGAAGTTGTTCTGCTCCTTTGCAACCTTAGTCATGAAACATAAAGTGATCATGTTTGTCACAGTGTGCTGAATACCAATATGAATCACATCCTGAAATACTTTTTTTAACTAATACAACCCAGGTCGCTGCTGGGATGGAGTACTTGGCCAGTCACTTTTACATTCATAAGGACCTCGCAGCGCGGAACATTCTAGTTGGCGAGCAGCTCCACGTGAAGATATCCGACCTGGGCCTCTCTCGAGGGATCTACTCGTCAGACTACTACTGCATCCAGCCAAAAACCTTTTTTCCTATCCGCTGGATGCCTCCCGAGGCCATCGCCTACGGAAAGTTCACCACAGAGTCGGACATCTGGTCGTTCGGGGTGGTGCTGTGGGAGGTCTTCAGTTACGGCCTGCAGCCTTATTATGGCTTCTCCAACCAGGAAGTGATGGAGTTGGCTCGAAAAAGGCAACTGCTGCCCTGTCCGGAAGACTGCCCGCCAAGGTAGGTTTGCATCGGCTTATATTCACTGCACACTCCATTAGGTACACACTTGAATGCAGTCCAATACAAGACCTCCAGATTTACAAAGATAGTAATGCGGTGTTGAGTAATACAGTTTCAGTATTAGTTTTAGTTGTTTTTTTGGTTTTTTTATGTGTACAGTTTGTTTTTTTAAACACCATGGTAAAATGAAACAAGTAATGGATTTCTTACCTAGTGTTGCATTTTGGCTGAGTTAAATGAAAAAGCAGGCGAGCCGAGCCATTGGAGGCAAAAGTCAAGCACACGAAATTGTCAGCTAGGAGCGACATCATCGGAAGGTGCTTTTCGATTGGCTGCTGCTAGATGACGTCACTTCTGTGCGACACACTTTCAAACGTCCTTATCCAAGTTCATATCGAAATCACGTAAAATCACATTTAAAATCATCCCCAAAGGCTCATGCATTCAATTAATCACCAAAGACTAAAAACTAAGGACATATTCGCTATAATTATAGTTAGTTTTAGTTAGATTCGTAGCTTTCGTTTTAAAGCATTTTCGTTACTTTATTTCGTTAACGAGATTGTTTTTTGAATTTTAATTTTGGTATTTCATTAGTTTTTGTTAACTAAAATAACGTTGGTGGGAAATATGAGTTGCATGCATTGGCCTTACTGTGCAGGTGCCATCGAGAATGAGTAACTGTGATCTGTTCTAAAAATAGCTCACGAATGATGGGACACTGACTTGCTCAGAAGAATTAAAAGCATAAAAATGTCACACACAAAAATTTAACATATCATGGTATGTGTTTCTTAATTTATCAAACATTATATATTTTTGTTTAAAAAATGTAAGAGATTGTGTTGAATGAAAGAAATTCAAATATAACAAAAAAAAGGACAAAAATAGCAGCATAAATGGACCCAAAACGAAAAAGAGTGAATCCACAATAAGTGAACCGCGAAGTACTGAGGGAACACTTTGTAAGTAGTATAGCTATGACGTACTTAGGAAGATAATAATTTATATAAGTAAGACCTATAGGCTCACTATAAAGTTGTCTAACCCCAAAAATATAGTCCTTTCAAATGTTAAATGATGAAAGTCCAATTTAATGATTATGAAAGTGGTTCAAAAAATTAATGCTGCATGATGAAAAATATGTAATTTGATATAAAGAACACTTGTGTGTTTTACTTATTTAGAACCTTTGTGTTTCAAATAATTTTGAAAATAAAATATAATAAATGTGCAAGCATTTCAGTCCCTCACAAAAAGGTTCATGTTTATTGATAAGCTTTGCACAACCTTATGAATTTCAGAATACATGTTGGCTCATTCATTGATTTTTAGGTATCAAGTAGCTATGTAGTAGTAAATATCTGAACAGATTTTATTTTACATGAAAACATCGTCATAAATACAGCAATAAAAACTGAAGTCATTTTAAAATTTACAAAAGTCATCTTGTGTAGAATAAAATTGTCAGCCATGCATGGCATTTACTTCCTGATAGTAAACGGCCACAAGAGGGCGCCGTTGTATCGGATATCTTGAAATAAGCCTGGAATCAGCTTGATACTGATGGTACTCAGCCGTTCCTATTTATTTATATAGAGTTGCGTGTTTTTTAAGAAGTGCAGTCCTCCTGTTTATATGTCATAGTTTTATGAAAAATATAAAGGCCACAGATTTGTTTGCATTTTTGTTGTCATGTGATTTATGAGTTACTTTTGTTTGTTTGAAAATCAAAGCGTGAATAAGTTAGTAAGTAATTACTATAAGTAGTTGCATTTTAAGTTGCAATTTCAATACGAAGGAAACGCAAATTGCACTGAGTATTCAAATGAAGTGAAAGGAAAAATGTGTGTTGTCATTTAGGTTCTATGGTTTGATGACTGAGTGCTGGCAGGAAGGACCAGCGCGAAGACCTCGCTTCAAGGACATCCACAGCCGCCTGCGAGCATGGGAGGGGCCGTCGTCATCTCACGCCAGCTCCAGCACGCCCTCCGGTGGCGGAGGCAATGCCACCACCCAGACCACCTCGCTGAGCGCCAGCCCCGTCAGCAACCTGAGCAACCCTCGCTACGCCGCCGCCACCGGTTACCTCTACCCGGCCCAGGCCATCCCCTCGCCGGGCCAGATGGCTCCCATCCAGGCATGGGCACCCATGGCGGTGCCTCAAACACACCCGCGCTTTATTCCCGTCAACGGCTACCCCATTCCACCAGGTTACGCGGCTTTTCCCGCTCATTTTGCTCCCCCGGCGCCGCCCGCTCGGGTGATCCAGCATCACCTGCCGCCCCCTAAAAGCCGTTCGCCCAGCAGCGCCAGCGGCTCCACCAGCACGGGTCACGTTAGCGGCGTTCCCTCCACCACAGGCTCCAACCACGACGCCAACACGCCGCTGCTGTCGCACTGCATCATGCCGGGCAACGGCGCAGGCCCGGTCCAAGTGTACGGACAGCTTTTGCAGAAGACGGTGGGACAGCTGGACCACACGCAAACGTCAGCGCTGCTCGCGCCCGACTCTGACGTACTGGTGTATAACGACGCTGTCATCACTGCAAACCTGTAGATTTAAAAAAGGGACGCTCACCGTCTCGCACTTGTGATTGGGTGGCCTGTGGGGACATTTGGGGCTGAAGTTAACATGCATTCATTTTCAACACCGCTTGTCCTGAACCTTGCGAGAGGTGGACCCTGGACTGATTAGCAGCCAATCACACAACATGTAAACAAGTGTACTTAATATCATATTGTTCAAATGTTGCGTTGTTATTTTAGCCTTTGTGTAAATACAGTCCTGAATGAGTGAATGAAAAAGTTATATTTTCTGGAGAACTTTTAATTATGGTGAAATCCATCCAAGTAAACATGGTTGATATTGCAGTCTAAACGAGCAGCCTTAATATTTATCAGGAGACATTCTAGCATCTACGGAAGAGGATTAGGGCCAGTGAAGAGGGTAAAAAAAGGTTGGCAGGATTCTGACTTTATTTTCAGAATTCTGACTTTAAAATGAGAATTCTGAGATTAAAGTGAGAATTCTGACTTTAAGTGAGTATTCTCTTTATTTTCAGAATTCTGATTTTAATCTAAGAATGCTCACTTTATCTTTATTTAATTCTGACTTTAATCTTAGAATTCTCACTTTATCTTTATTCTGAGAATAAAATAAGAATTCTGACTTTAAGGTAAAATTGCTTACAAGTCAGAATACTGCCAATCTCTTTTTTTCTCTATCTTCACTGGCCCTAATCCTCTTCTGAAAGCATCAGTGTGACTTCCTTGCAGGTATGTTTGAAAGTACAAACTCATTTTATCAGTTTTTTCCTACAAAGCAGTAAGTAAGTGGAAGTGAGCACTGCCGCTGACATGCTAAAACCAACAATAAGTGGAAATCAAGGTTACGCCAAAGATCTTTAAATGGGAAGTCAACGCACACAAAAAATCTTTATTATATTAATTACATGTTCTATGCAGCCCCACTAGTCTAAATATGGTATTTTTGTTAATAATACGTTAGTAGAATATGAGTTAAGCCGCTAAATACACCAGTTTTTATCAATATCAGAAGAATTTTGCCACTTGTTGTCGGGTAAAAATGACATCACAGTTGTCGGTTGCTCAGGTCTCAAGCAAAAACCAACCACAGCTCAACTTCAGAAAACAGGTGAGCTGTGATTGGTCGTTGACTCAGCCTGAGCAAATGTGATGTCATCTCTAGTTGACAGCAAGTGGCAAAATGGCCTGGATGGATTTTGTTGCATAACTCAATATTCCACAAATGTAATATTAATCAGAATGTCATGTTTAGACTCGTGAGGTCACATATAACATATTATTGCCCAAAAAATTTAAGGTTGACTTCCCCTTTAGCATGTGGATTGACGCATTAATCAGGCAGCTAACAGCGTATTTATTGACTCCGTTTCCTATTTTCATGCAACATCACTTCAACATGACACCTGAATGTCTCTGCATTGACAAGTCAGTAGTCAAGCTGTTTCTCTGCTATGTTGTGCCTTACTTAGTTCCTGCAAACATGGAATCAAGTCATCTGCCAAGAAAGGTCCCCAACAGATATGCTCATGAAATCATACGTCTAAGGTTACATCATTTGTCCTACATTGCCATTATTTCCCCATCTTTCAGTGTCACAAAGGAACATTTGAGTCTTGTATATTTTAATATAGTGGTTTTTTTTCTTGGGTTTTTTTCACGTTATGAATTTTGAAGGAAACTTTCCCAGCTACTGCCACATTTAAAACGTGGAGAGTTGTGCTGCCTTTTTATGATGAAATATTTTTTAAATATATATATGCATGGATTATTATGGCCTAAACCAGAAGAATGTTGTTATATTTAATTAGAGTGAAGAAGAAAAACAATGTTTGACCTTTAAAAGGATTCATTTTTGTGCTGAGACTTTAATAGAGAAAGACTTCACGTGTACTTATTTGGACAGCAGTTTGAATATTCTCACTTTTTGTCAATTCTCTTGTGATTTAGTTTGCATCCTGTCATCTTACAATTATTTGATGATGATTAGTTAGCACATGAATCCCAGAAGCAGATGCAGCTTTTAAAAGAAACTGTTCCAGAGCTCATGTTATTGAGCGTGACTACCTATGAAGCCGACAATCACTGCCTTGTGTTCTCATTGTTTTCCTCTCTGCACACATTCAAAACAATTCCATTTACTGAACTTGTTTGTTTTGTCATTGCACAATCCAAGTAAGAAAGTTTATACATTGAGTCTGCTTCAATTGGACTTGATGAAAACATTTTTTTTAACCCCCTTTAGATTTTGCTGTTCTCATTCCAAATTAATTTTGCAATTTTGTTTTACAGACTCAGTCATATGTAAAGAATTTATTCTATTTGTAATGTAGCAATGCAAATACCACTTGTATGCAAGACTGTGAATTTTAATCAAATCAAAGTCATTTTTGTTTGGTAAAACTGTACCTTTGTGTTTTTATTCTTTTCTTCTTCTTTTTTTTTAAAGAAGAAACCATCAAACTCAATTTTAATTCATCATTGGGTGCCAGTTTGAGGAAGTTTACATGTTTTTGTTTGTACCATGTGACCAAGAGGCCTATTGTTTGTATGAATATTTTTTGCACAGGGGTTTTTGTATTGTAGTCATTTATTAAATGATGTTTGGTTTATGCGCTAGTTCAATGTGATAAATAATTTGTAGGGATACTCAGTGTGTGCTGTTCACAACTTGTGCAACATTTTCGCCACTAGGAGACAGCAAAACTCTTTTGTACACCCCCGACTGGTTCGAATGGTTCTCTTTTTCTTTTGTTTTTTTTCTTTTTTTCTTTTCTTTTTTGTGTGTATTTTAAACGGTGTAATATCTGCCCCAATTTTAGACAGCAGGTGGTACGCTTGAGCTGTACGGGACTCGACGTGAGGGTCAGCTGGTAAAAACGTTGCTGCATGACAACTTGGGCCTGTGAAGGAAACGTGATTCTGGGGTCGTTTGAACGCGCGTGTGTGTGTGTTGTGTGCACTTTAGATGAACTTAAATCCAATGCCCTTTACGGTCCAATGCATATTTCATGTGATCTAAATAGTCGGCTATTTGGGTGGTAGAGATTTTTTAAGTGCTCTTTTGTCGAATGTCCGACATATGCCGTTTAGCGTTTATAACGAGGTGACTTTACAACCATGACGTCACGTACTTCGGGGTGGCAAAAGACGGAAATTTCGCAAATGACACCACTAGTAAACATTTAAAGCGATATTAACTGTCACTGCCATTGATGGCTATAGACGTCAAAAATTCATTTGAACTCTTTCTATTAGTTTGACATTTTTTCCACTTTTGTTAACAAGAGTATGAAAACCTTAAAAAAAATATTGTACATTTAGAACAGACATAAAATTTGTGATTAATCATGAATTTACTAGTGAAGTCAAGTGATTAATTATGAAAAATTTTAACCGCCTGACGCCCCTAATTTTTAAATAATCTTTTGTTCTTAAAAAAAAAAGAAGTAAAGTAATTTTAATTTTTAAAACAATTTTTTAAATTATCTTTTCTTTATTTATTTTATTTTATTTATTTTTTAAGAAAAGATCATTAAAAATTAGGGGCGTCAGGCGATTACATTTTTTTAATCATAATTAATCGCATGACTTCACTAGTTAACTCACGATAATCAAAAATGTTATATCTGTTCTAAATGTAAAATAAAAAACATTCTAGGTTTTCACACTCTTGTTAATAAAAATGGGGACACATTTTAACCTAATAGAAATAGTTAAAATTAATTTTTGACGTCTATAGCCGTCAATGGCAGTGAATGAGTTAAGAAGAAAAGAAAAAAAGGGTAAATCGTTTGTAGAATTATTTGTAGAAAGAAAGTACAGTGAAAAAGACTGGTAGAAGTAGCAGTACTGATTAAACTCCTCAGTAAAAATATGTAAAGACTTTGAAAATTACTGACGTACAAAAGTGAGGATGATCGTTTACTGCCAATTATACTGCAGCGCACAGTATCCATGTTGATAACTTGGCAAAGTGTGTGTGGGGGGGGTTTAACTTTCCTGACTGAAAGGAAAAAATCCTTGGCTTGGGCTTTTATGTCATCAAAACATGTCCCCAAAGCATTTGCTAACTTTGTGAGATGACAGGCAACAAATGCCAAATAAGCTACTGATAACATAAATAATATAATAACGCAGCAGATTTATATAGCGCTTTTCTGGAGCACATTCAACGCACATTTTTACGCACTTACACATTCACATTGGCGGTGGAAAGTGGTAAATGGACTGAGCTTGTATTGACAATTCCGAGCATCCGGGCATTTCTGATATTTCCAGGGGGTGCAGTGACATGTGGAAGGGCATGTGCTCAAAGTAAAATAAATAAATAATAAATAAATAAATAAAAGGTGGGGGGGCACATATCTAACTGATGGCGTTTCTGCTAGCACTGTCTAATGTCCACCCACTTCAGTTTAAAACCCACGCCATCACCTCACCGTTGGCTTGGAAGTGGAGCGCACGAACTGCTGAGCTGAAAGTCCAAAAGCCTATCACCCTTTGAAAGCTCAGGAAAGGCATTTTACTAATTTACAGTTGCATAGGCAAACAGGATTCTGTTACTATTCTGTTAACTACAAACTATTTATTTCCTGTCTCACACACTTTATTCAGTCTATTGCAAATGCACTGTTACACAGTGATGGGATTTTCGGCTCTTTTGGGGGATCCGGTTCATTTGGATCAGCTCAAACTGCTCTCAAACGACTCTTTTAACTTTAGCTTTTCTTTTAAATATTCACGACAAATTTAGCATACATTTTGATTAATGACTTGGTGAACTAAGTATTGCACTCTACAGACTGCAAATAGCAACAATTATCAAGCAAAGAAAATGATTTTATTTTATTTTATTGATAGTTAAAATGGCAACAAACAATAAAAGCAACACAATTAAAACTTCAACCAACAACAATCAAAATAACAATCAAATAAAAATAGTGAGTAGTAATTTAAGTGCAACAGCAGCAGCAGCGAACAAAAAAAACATAAATTCACCAGGTCCAGGATTAAAAACCTTATTTTATTTCAGTATGGCATTCAGAAAAACTAAATACTCCAACTCTTCAACTCTCTTCTCTGTTTGTTTTCTCCTCCTCCTGTCTCTCTTTGACTGGCGGAGAAGCGGAGCACTTACTTACTCGCCTCTCCCCTTTCTCTTCCCGTCCCTCCCTCTCTGAGCAGCGCAGCCAAACCTCGCTTCAGACACGTAAAAAGAGGGGGGTCGACAGAGCCGGGAGGGAGCCGGCTCTAATCGTTCACTTCAAAGAGCCGGCTTTTAGTACCGGCTCGTTCGCGAACGACCCATCACTACTGTTACACTTCTCTGCCTGCATCAGGTGAAACAGACTACTAGTGCATAACAGCATTAAAAAACAATAATCTTATCTTACATTTAGCTCGATTCAGGTAAGAGCAAATGCCGTTTATTATTTGTTTGTATAGATTCTCAAACTTGTATTATTGTGACTATACTCAACTTTAAAGCAAAAATGAGCAACGTCCTGTGCACTAACCCAAAAGAACTACTCCCTTTCTACCAATGACCTTCAAGCCTGGTGTGCACTTTTTGCCACGAGCCCCACGATTATTTAGCCCATAGATGTCAAACTCCAGTCCTCAAGGGCTGGAGTCCTGCAGGTTTTGGATGTTTCCCTTCTCCAACACAGCTGATATATGATCAGCTCATCAACAAGCTCTGCATAAGCCTGCTAACAATCCTGCTGATTGGAATAAGCTTGTGTTGGAAGAGGGAAACCTCCAAAACCTGCAGGAGTTGGGCCCTCAAGGACCGGAGTTTGACACCTATGATTTTATCCTCTTGAACTTGTGTGGCTGTAACGTTTTTGTTGTTCTTTGAAGTCAAGGTGAAGCATAAGAAGATAATGACAAGAGAGAGTTACAGGTAAAGTGCAGTGAATTGTCAAGTGGGATTAGTGTGGCTTCAAAGCACAACCACCGCAAGAGGAAGCTGGAATCCGAATCAATGGCGACTAATTCTTTGATTATTGTGTCTTGAAACGAGGAACAGTGCGATAATAGTGCGATGCAAAGATGATGAAGTGTTCATTTTGGAATCAGGCCGCATCCTTATCTGCACAGAGAATCCGGATTAGACTTGAGGGATTTTCTTCAACTGTTCAGAGGTTTGACATGTGAATATTGACGCTGTTGTTAACTACAGCAGGGAGTGAATGTTTATTTGTAAATTCATGCAATATTGATGAGGATAATACAGTTGACTGCTTTGGAAAGAAACAAAGCCTCAACACATGTTTATTCCGTTTGAACTTGTTTAATTTCACAATTTGAGGGAAAAAACGTCTTTGAAGTAGGGATTAATTGTAAAATGAAAGCGTTTTTTAGCTATTAAATTAAATTTGTCTGATTAATTTTTGTGTAATTTTCACGAATATCCATTTGTATCCTGATTGTGTGTAATGAGAATACACTCATCGATTTCAACATGAGGTAGTAGACAGCATATTTAATTATGAGCATCACTGCATAAAAAATTCTATCCCCACAAAATATGACCTCACAATACTTTTTGCTTTGACCAACAGTAAGTAGAAGAAAGCAGCAAGAATGATGAAAGAGGAGATGGTCAGGTAGAAGATCCTGTTCCACCATCTGTGTTGGCAGTGATAGAATCCGACAAGTCCCCGATTGTTGAACAACACGAGCGGTGTTTTGCTGAGGGGCTGATAGGTGCTTGACCTCTGCTGGTACTGACCTTGGAGACAGGAAGTGAAGTGAACACTGTCAAGCCATCTGCCACTGCCTGCTCTCATTTATGCAAAGCCAATACTTATTATTATCCTACCAACATTTTCGTTACAATAATATGTTCTATGCCGCCTGACTGGTCTAAACATGGTATTCTGAATAATATTGCATTTGTGTAATATGAATTAAGCAGCAAAATCCAGCCATTTTTATCTATCTCAGGCGGCGGCCATTTTGTTACTTGCTGTCGTCTGAAAATGACATCCCAGTTGCTCAGGGCTAAGGTAATCATGGCTCACCTGTTTTATGAATTTGGTCATGTGATGTTCACAAGCTCAGCCGTGATTGGTTCTCACCTGAGCCTACAGCATCTGTGACGTCATTACATTTTCAGTCAACAGCAAGTGGCAAAATGGCCGCCCCCTGAGATGGATAAAAATGGGTTGACTTTCCCCTTAAAGACTACATTTTATATGTTTAAAAGTCTTAGTTGTAAACTTATCAGGACCTGATTTGTGGATTTATTTATTTATTTTAAAAAAAATCCTCTCTGTTGTGAGGACATTTTTGACATTCATTCTTGCATTTTCATTTGTTTGCCCTGATTTGGGTCACAAGCACAGTAACTAGAGCCTGTTCCACCTAACTATGGGAAGAGAGGCGGTGTACTTAGTTGGTTGCCAACCAATCACAGCGGCGAGCGCACACATATCATTCACCATTCACACTCACAGTCATACCTATGGCTAATTCTGACTCTTCGATTAAACCAATATGCATAGATTTAAGATTTGCGAGGAAGCTGTATTACCTGGAGAAAACCTATGGAAGCAAGCAGAGAACATTCAAACACCATTAGACCCCAGGAACTCCAACTGTGAGGCTCACAATTGAAAGAAATCTCTCTGGTTAAAGTATAACTGTTTAAAACCTGTCCTCACTATTGTTGACAGAAAAGATGGCAGCTGAGCAACAGAGTGGAAGATGAATGCACATTCCTGTTCTCTATTCATGCCTCACAGGTTTGAAATCACATGATCCCTCCCAGTCTGCTGGGAAAATCGCAACCTGGTTTAGAACGAAATGGAAACGCCGCTGAACTGTAATCTACAGATTCATTCATCTGCAATCATGTTTAACAAAATGTTGGTTATGAGACAACCACTACGTACTGTATGCCACACAGAATTTCAACTAAACAAAATACAACTTTGACCTGGGTTGTGTACACAAATTATGAAGTGATACTATGATTTGCTGTCATTGATTACCTACCTACAAAATACTCATCTATGTATGTCTTTATTTTGGAATTTCAATTTAGCAGAATGATTCACATCCAATTTCTGAGGGAACACGATTTCATCTATGACAGACTTCAAGTACCAAAAAAATCCAGATTATTTAAGGACCTAAATAGCCATCAGCCCGAACCACACATGTAGATACCAGTATTATTCTTATGATATGCTTAGTTTGTTTTAGTTTTTTTTACATAAGGTACTTTCAATGAAAATTAATTTTGTGTCAGTTTTTTTCAGTGATATAGAGATTTAAAAATTAATTTCTAGGCCATTTCTTTGCATGCATCAGTACAAGAGCTTCATCAGAAATATTTTAATTATTGTAGTTGGATTTTGCAAGATTGTAGTTGTATTCCGCCTCGTTTTGATTGATGGCAAGTATCACTTGCAATACACTTCTCCTCCACTGCAAATTTACAACCACAATAATAAACTTTGTTAAATGCATATCTCTCTGACAATGTCATTCAAAAGTGAGGGGGAATCTTAGCAAAGTCCTGCACAGTTTGAATGACCTAAGACATGGAAGCCCCTCCCCCACCCCCGCCACCACCGCCTGCTTCTCCCTTTCTACTTCTCTCGCCCTTCTTCTTTCTCTGTCTGCTCTCATAGCGCTCAGCATCAGCCTCGCCATCTAATAATCCATCCGTCTTTACCATGGAATGGAGGTTTAATGCTTTCCATCTGTGTGAATCAGTTGCGGGGCTTCAAGTGTATGGCTTGCCATTCTTCATTCAACCCCCCTCTCCACTTTCCAAAAAGACCAGAATCTGCTTCCACTCAGCCCTTGAAGAGCTTTCCCTGTGCTGGGGCCCCTTGTGGCCCAAGGCTGTTTGAGGAGGGTGGTTCAGGCCCCTGGATGGCTCCGCACTTTGGGTCACTATCAGATGGGGAGGGGTCAATTCATAGGTGGTTTTACAGGGCAGCAAGAAGTGTCGCGCAGTAGTTGTGCTTTGTTGTAAATAAATTTGAGTTTACTGTCTTATGCCTCCTGATCCTCGGAAGACGTTAAAAATGCATATTTTTTTCCAAATATTGTTTAGTATACCGTGCCGCCCTATACTAGACAATATTTTGACGTCTTTCGAGGATCAGGAGACATAAGACAGTAAATTCAAATGTATTTACAACAAAGCACAGCTACTGCACAAGAGTAGCTGAGAGCAAAAGAAGTAGTAACAAAAAGGCGACCCACATTTTTTATTTACTAATAATTTAATTGATCCGCTTTCTCAATTTGTCTCCTTTTAAGTAACGACATTGTGGTGATACTACAACATTTACTCGAAATGGCTATGCCTGTGCACATGCACTCAAAGCTACAGCGTCAGGTATCCCAGGCTCTGTGGTCTTGTAATGCCACCTAAAAGTTAGTACTTTTCATTTTACGTATATAATGAAACTGAAATGTAAGACTGAGGGGGTTTAATGGTGATTGGTGAAGATTTTTTTTTTTTTACAAAGACTCTTAAAACTCTTGACAAAATAGATAAAAACACACACTACTGTGATTAATGGGTATCACGTGTGCGAAGGCCTTTGAACATACTTAGATGTTTTTGTTTGACGTTTGGCAGGCCACAATAATTACGGCCCACTTAAAGATCTGTGAATATAACTGATAAATGTTGAAATTGTGAAAGACGGTGACTAAAGATTGAATTATGCTTGACGTGTGAGCACTGAGAAATGAAATAAAACTCAAATGAGATTTGTGGAATCCAGCGAGCATGTTTTGCAGCACTCAACACAGCTTGCACCCTCTGTGGTCGATATTCTCCCAGACTATAGGAGGCAGTGAAGAGCGTCTGCAGCGGACACGTCAAGCTAAACCAAGCTTAAATGTAAACTGTCAAATATTTCTAATAGAAAATAGTAATTGTATTATTACATAGCCTACAAGGATCAAGTTAATGCTCAACATTAAAACTGCTCATGCAGAAAATGTAATTTTGAAACGGCACACTCCATTCTGCATTTACACAATGATCGCATGATGACAAGTCCGCAGACAGAGGGTGGAAAATTTGAACCTGAATCCAGTCTCAAAGCTATTGGCCATAGGGTTTTAGGAGTACCCATTGTGAAGGCGTTAATCTGCTAATTAGTAGATGTTTGAGTCGTAAATGGTTAAATTAAAAGGCTATTGTAAAGATACTTTGGGGCAAATTTGTACAATGAGCAGCTTTAAGATATAGGTAAAAATGTCTAGAGCCACCACTGGGCCAATTAATCACATATCTGGAGGACTCACACATAGATGTGGAAAATATGGCACATCTCTCATTAGTAAAGCAGATTAGGAGTGGTACATTTTACACTTACTTGTAGAAAGTAATTGGAGACACATCCGTATCATGGTTATGGACTACAACCACATCTGAGATGAGATTTTACTGTATTGTTGTGGCGGTGTTTTAGAGAGAAAGAGAGAGAGAGAGAGAGAGAGAAAGTTGCATGCACATGATGAGAACGGTATGAAACTTTCACAGTATATCAGCACGAGCCAAGTGAGTTGGAATTATTGCTTTTGACTTTATTTCATTGAATTGTGGGGAAAATAGTTGGAGGGAGATTTTTCGTTTGCTGAAACGCTTATTTTCCATTTTACACCACAACTACTGTAATACTCATAACAACCGTCTTTGTAAAACACATTTTGTAGCGCTCACTCTGGTGCGTTTAACTCTGCTCCACCTCCACATTTGACCTTTAACCTCCAAATTTGGCCCTTTATGTACTTTTGAGATTGGTGTTGTAGTGGCTACTTTGGTTGAAATCTTTCATGGCTGATAGCGCTTCTAAGTAAACTAGGCAGATAAGGTTTATGTTCAAATCCCGTGAACATATAATCGGCTTCCTGAAAGATGCCATTTTCTTGACCTGATTTGAGGCACAACAGTTTAGTGTTGGAGATGCTGATGCGTGACGTCTGCCAACTAGTGATGAACAGTGTTACTACAACTTCTCAGATGCTAAGTAAGTAGGCCACTCCGAGTTTGGGCACCCCGCCCATGGACCAACAGTCACCAATGCTAATGTAAATTATAATTTAGCGCATGTGGAACATAGCTAGAGGTACTATATCTATTTTTGTTTTTTGTTTTAAATATAAACCCACATTTTCCATTTCTATGCAATGTATATGCTAAAACTGATTCCTGAATAAAAGTGGGATGCTTTGGAAGCCTTGAATCTTCTGTAGGTTTTTAAAAATTGAACATTTCTGCATCTTCTAATTAATATTTCATGCTCACTTGGGTGATACATGCTATCGATACTGTGCTGCATGACACAATATAACATGAAACGCTTGCTTTCCTCTGGTTCTTCTTTTCCTTCCTCAGTCTACTCCTTTTATCTTCTACAATCTACCTCTGCTCTCGCCTTCCTTCAGCCCCACACCACCCACCTCCCACTTTGCTTTTGAGGATTTTGGTTTAAAGGCCTATGCTGGTGCACAATGCACGTCGCATACTCATACTTACATTCAGTCGTACTTGCATTCAAACACATGAAGCAATGCTTGTCATTATCAGCAACCAGCAGGCAACATTTCAATCGCACGCTGTAGCTTATTGTATGTGTGTGTATGCTGCAAGTGCAATTTTTCCACCACATCTCCCGCATAAAGTCCACCGACTCCCTTATTTTACTTTTGTCTTTCTTTTGCATGCATATAGATGTCAAACGCAGCACTGCACACAACCTCAGTACTGAATAGAGCCAGAAATAGCTCTGGGTCTGACTTGGAATCAGCTTAAGTCTTCAAAGAGAACATTTTGATGTTGCAAAAGGAGTGAGAGAGGGAGAGAGATGGAGGCAGAAGGATGGGGGGAGAACAGCGTGGATCTGGTTGTTATATCCAGCTGTAAAAAGGGGGCCAAAACTTGAAAGAATCCAGTTGCCATAGAAACAGCATGGCGCCTACTTTATCGCCCCACCCCACTCACACACAGAAACACACGCAGACTTAAGAAACATATTCAAAATAATTCATAGTGGCAGATGAGTGGAAATGGTGAAAGATATTGAATCTGCATTACAATATAGTCCCTATTGATTTGATATGATGAGCATTTGTGATTTTTTTTTTAAACCCCACTAGACTTGTTTCAGACCGCCAAGGTCAAGAGAACACCTAAGACAACTGGCAGTAAAAAGAATAATTTATTTTAGTATCTCTGGTTGTAAGGTGATCTGTATAACTGTGTTATGTCACTGCACTGCCATGTTGACTTAACTTCCATATGTAATCATTTTTTCAATCTGTTGCATCATGTTTGCTTTGCATACTGTCTGTTTTATTCCGCTTTAGATATGACAACAAATCATTCACCCGTCAAAGATAATGGCCAATACAGTTCAGGGGGTCGGGGGTCATTGGGGGAAGGAAGGGGAAAAAAACTAGTTTGAATCTGTTTCTTCTTGGCCAGCCATGGCCTTCTGTCTTATTTACAAGTGTAATAATAATAATTTTCTTTTTTTCTCTTCTAACCACAAAATAATTCCTTAATACATAATGGTACATTCGCACAATCAACTGAAATCAAATCCAAGAGCTGTATCAAAATTGCTGCCTTTTTCAAAGATAACGATGCTCATGTTTGTTTGCTACTGTGATATATATATATATATATATATATATATATATATTTTTTTTTTTTTTTTTAACAATGTGAATGCTGTGTGCAGTTTGAAGTAGTGTGGAACAGAGGTTGCAAAAGCAGGTCCAGAAAATAAAAACCCTGCCACAGTTTGGCTTTAGCTCCAGGTGCTAGCTAGATAGCTAGCTCTCAAACTAGCTCCCAAGCAGGTAAATGAGCACCATGGGAGCTAGCTAGGCGCTAGCTAGCTAGGCGCTAGCTAGCTAGGCGCTAGCTAGCTAGGCGCTAGCTAGCTAGGCGCTAGCTAGCTAGGCGCTAGCTAGCTAGGCGCTAGCTAGCTAGGCGCTAGCTAGCTAGGCGCTAGCTAGCTAGGCGCTAGCTAGCTAGGCGCTAGCTAGCTAGGCGCTAGCTAGCTAGGCGCTAGCTAGCTAGGCGCTAGCTAGCTAGGCGCTAGCTAGCTAGGCGCTAGTGAAGACATTTAACATTTTCAATTTGATGTTTTACTGTTTTTGAATTTACTTATAGGCATATCAATGTGATATAATCATGAGTGTTTAAAAGAATACAGTGGGATGGTGATTTTGTGAACTTTATTTGATCTTTGTACCCTCAAATGCTGTTAGAGGGGCAATGTGCATGATGTGTCAGAGTCTCTTGTCATTTAGGGACTGAAGGTCTGGGGTCAGATTTTGATTACTTCTGTTCCCCCAATCAAGAAGGGGAACTGTATAAAGATGTCTGTTTACCATCAACCTTACACCTTTGTTCAATCTAGGAGATGACATGTCTGCCCTTTGTTCAATCATGAGACAGGAGGAGGAACCTTTTAGCTTTTTTGGTATAAATGTGTCGATGTTCTGTAAATTGTCACACTCTTGGGGTCATCACGTTGCATTCAGATGTGGTGTCCTAACGTGTCTTTGGAAGCTTTTAAATAAATCCTTGCAAGGAACCTTGTTCATCAGATCTCGGATACAATGATTTTGAACACGCAAAGATTACACTTAAAATAGTAAAATTACAATTCCTTCACTAGCTAGCTAGGCGCTAGCTAGCTAGGGTTTTTACTTTCTGGACCTGGTTTTTGCCACCTCTGGTGTGGAACTCCACTGCGTCAAAATCAAACTGAGATTTCAGTTAAATTATTTAGACCCCGTCTATGAGAGGGCTATATTTTGATTCTATATGATACATTATATATGTTGCAGTGCACATCTACACAATACTTATCTCAATTGGATCACATTAAATTGTTCCGTTTGTACCATTACCTTTCCCAACTGTAAACATATTTAACACAGTACATCTATTCTGAAAGATTTGAGATAATATTCACGTATTCTCATGTAGTAAAAGCCACAATGGAAAAGCTTGTAATAAATTGTAATAGATTGTAAGGTCCCGTGGATCAGCATACAGTATGTGCAGCTGTTTCTTCAATGCTGCCTGACCCTGCACAATGTGAGCATCTCTGTGGTTCAGATCTGTTTCTAGTTTTGAAGCCTTGTTATGACGCATGGCTTTGTGATACATTATAAGGAAGTGGGTCCAGCTCGTTTGTCCCAGGAGCTTTTCTTGTCAGCAGATGGACGGCTGCCCAGAGACTCTAAAGTTCTGAAGTTGCCAGTGAGGAATTCAACTGGGAGCAGAGGTTGTTTACATCTAACTCTAACATAGAATGATCACCAAGGCAAGAGTGATGAAGCAGTTTTCTCAATTGAGACTGGTCTTTTGCGTCATACATCAAGCGTAGTTTGTCTCGAGAAGATTGATTTTCCAAAAAATGATGATTGTAATGATTTTCAATGAGCCATTATGACAGAGGTTCAAGGAGAACATCAACTTGATAAATAAGGGAAAAGGTTTTCTGGTATCCAACTTGATTCTGTTTTATCTCACAACCAACCTTTCGACACATGGAGGACAACTAAGTAACTTGGCTTCCGCAGCTGGGAAATAATCAAGAAATAGGAGAAGTGGCTTTGCCCGGCCTGAACATTCCACCTCAAGAGATTTGAGGCTAACCCAAGACGACTCAGTTCAAAGCAAAGAGTTGTGGTGTAAAAGCACTCAAGCGATGTATCATGCAAACAGTGCGAAGCAGCATTGTACCGACTTGCTGTCAAATAACTAATGAAGAAGGTTTGAATATCTAAAGCAAACTTTAATTTTTAATTTTCTGACATCTGCATATTTCTGTGATATGAAGTTGACACAAAAGCTTGGAAAGTAAGTTTTCAAGCAACAATGGATCTTTTATGCCTGCAAACAGGAAGACATTTGGGTTTCAAATAGTCCTAATTAGTTCATCACAAAAAATTTGCGCATTAATCATGTATTAACACAAATTAATCATACTATTAATTTTGGCCGCAGATGATTCTTTAGCCGACAGCGGATGGTTACGTTAAGGGTAGCACAAGTTGTGTTTGAGCAACAAACATAACTACATGCATTTAAGTAAGGCACTTAATAAATGTTTGCATATGAAATTCTGAATATTTGTTTATGTCAAACTATCAGGGTCATTTTTTTCCAGTTTAATCACGATTAATTGCTTAATTAAAAAGGCTTTTTATCAAAAAAAAAATGCCGGCCATATTTAAACAGCACCTGTTATGTGTTAATTATTTAGACATTTAATGTTATCAGAATGTCTTCAAAAAATGTTGATCCACTGCACACGCTTATACACCTCTTTTTCTAATCAGTTAATTATTAATCAAAATTCTAAGATGTGATTAATCTGATTAAAAACGTAATCGTTTGAAAGCTTAAATCAAAAGCGGAATATGCGACAAAATGTCAAAACTACATCTTTTATTTCATGGTATTTACATCTAAATGTGTTAAGAACTAAGGACAGAGCCCCTTTTGTTTGAACACACCCACTTTTCTAGCAAGCAAAATAATTGGAACAGAAAATATTCAATTCATTACTTACAATAAGTGCATCAAGCCTGTGACTCGTTGATTTCATTAGACTGTTGCATTCTTCATTTGAAATGCTATTCCAGGACTTTACTGCAGTCCCCTTATTCAGTTCTTGCTTGTTTCTAAGGATTTCTCCCTTCAGTCTCGTCTTCAGGAGGTAAGACGCTGGGTTAAATTCCAGTGATTGACTTGGCCAGACTAAGACCTTCCACTTTTTCCTCTTGATGAATTCCTGTTTTGTGTTGGCAGTGTGATTTGAGTCATTGTTTTGTTGCATGATGCATTTTTCTGTAAATCCCACAACACAATTGTTTTGTCGACTTCACACTTCATTTGGCTGTTATCATCATGAGTTACATCATCAATAAGGACTAGTGAGCCATGCAAGCCCGAGTCAATACACCTCCACCATGCTTCCAAGATTAGCTTATGTGTTTTGGATCAGCGGGTCCTTTCTTTCTTTCTTTCTTTCTTTCTTTCTTTCTTTCTTTCTTTCTTTCTTTCTTTCTTTCTTTCTTTCATTCTTTCTTTCTTTCTTTCTTTCTTTCTTCATATTTAGGAAAGGTGGGTACCCACCAATGGTCCCTCCCCAGCCAATTGCAGGCCAAGGCAAACAACCAGTTACTCACCCTGCCACTCAATAATAATCATTATATCCTAATTTCCAGAGTCTTGGGCTCGTCAGACCTACTTTTACTTTCTCTCTTCCCTTTTATCTTTCCAAACCAGGTGGCGTTGTATTTCTATGCTGTAATTAAAATAATGCAAAAGGCTTAATTATGTAGCAGCAATCCCTGTCTTACTTAATGAGGGTTCATATTCTATGGAATGAAATTCAGTTGTTTTTTGGGGGGGAGATGGAGGCATTAGAGGCAGCAGTCTGCGGAAAGAGAGAGAGAGAGAGAGAGAGAGAGAGAGAGAGAGAGAGAGAGAGAGAGAGAGAGAGAGAGAGTGACTTATGACAAAAAATCAACCTGAATGAATGTTGCCTTCACCCTTGACTGGTCATCACACACAGTACATTTTGAGAAAGACAATCAGATTCCCACTTACTGAGTGAGAACTGAACCTACTCTTGCAGCGCAGAATTCAGACGAGTACACAACTACATGATTGCTGACATGAAATGAACACATCTATGCAATTAGACTAAAGAATAGACTCAGAAAATAGGGAAAATTTGATTTTTCCAAAAAAAGTGATTTTTCTGAGAAAGTGATGACGTTTGTGGGGCACACTGTGTCTGACCCTTCAATAAACATCCTTGTATTTCTTTGTAGTCAAAACATCTGACGGACATGTGAACATTTGATGGAGAGTGCAGCCAAAGACACAGAGACAATGCATTTGGGAAGTAAGCAAAGCAAAGGGTCAGTCATGCTTATGAATTTCAGAGTAGTGAGCACTTTCCTGCAGTGAGTCAACCCGAACCCTCTAAGAAATCGCTGGCGTTCTGCCTAATCCTTGTGCTGCACCTCCAAAATTGTCACCTTTCAGGATACCCCAAAAATTATGTTTTTTTAACCATTAACATTGCATCATCAAAGCGAATAAGCCATTGTCAACACTTTAGATTGGTCAATAATTCGTAAAAATGACACGCACACTTGTGGACTGACCAAAAGTATAGTTTTGTTTGTTTGTTTTTTAATATGCAATTTGCCAAATTGTGACTTACAAAGTTTAATACAGTACATATGTACAGCAGGGAAAGTGTTTCAAGCACATTTCAGTGATGAAGTCCCCATTAAGGCAAGGCAAGTTTTTTTGTATAGCACATTTCATATACAAGGTAACTCAATGTGCTTCACACAAGGACAAACAACACCTATAAGCATGGACAAACAGTAGTTAACAGAGCAAAAAAGAGAAAACAAAAGTAGGTTACAAAATTTACTCCAAGAATATACATTGACAATGTTAAAACATTAGGGAGACACTTTCTGCAAGACACGACAAATCGGTGAGTGTTAAATTTCCAGTGTTCGATCAAATATGCAATAAGCAGTGTTATTTTAACATTGTTAGGATAAAATTTACACTGTCAGAGTAAATTTCCTTGAGTGTTGGGGTGGATGTTGGGTCTACCGGTAACCTGAATAATACTACCTTGAGTGTGAAATTGACCACACCCTCATTGTAAGTGTTGCTTGGCTACTCTGAGATTGTTGATAAATATTAATAAAGTTTGTTAGTGCTTGAGCAATAATTTTGTGTTGTAAATTATTAAATCATTTTATGTAATTTTGCTAATATGTTAATGTAACCAAAAAGGCAATATGTTAATTTTGACAGCATTGTGTTTTGCTCATGTCCGGAACCTTTATTTTCACTGCGCATATTAATGCAACTGTTAATGATGATGCTAGTGCTCATGCTCCAAGTTAGACTATAGAGATGATAAAGGACTGAAAGAAACTTCGGGGATATTAACGGACATCTCTTTTCATGGCAAGCGGCCAATGAGGTATTTGTTTGTTTTTCTTTTATTTGCTTTGTCGACACTCTGCATCTAGTTTGAACTGTTTTGTTGCTTATAAATGTAGTTCTCACGAGCCACGGCGTGACCAAAGCAAATGTGCAAGCAATAAATGCCCGTTCCAAACAACCGTCTGTGTTACTGTTATTGTGAAGAGAGCTACATTCATTTCCAGTGAAGTACACAGCAAATTGGTCAGTGGTAGGTTTCCACTGTTCGATCAAATATGCAGTAAAGCAGTGTTATTTTAATACTGTTAGGATAAAAAGTATAAATAAATGGAATAAGTACAACTCCAACACTGTGTCTCTCTGTGCAGTAAATGATATAGAAATAGTAAAAGTTGTCAAAACACTAAAAAATAGAAAGTCCACTGACATTTTTAACATTCGTATGGCATTAATAAAAAGCATTACACAATATGTAATGCAACGTTTCACATATTTGTAATCTGTTCTTCAAAACTGGTATTTCCCCATCTGAAATGAAAACAGCAAAAAATATTCTGATTTATTCACACAGCAAAATCACCAGAAAAGTGTTTTGTGTCCACAACAATGAGTGTAAATTTGACACTTTTTGATGTGTTACTTTTTTTACACTTATTATAAAGACAGGAAGTTGAGACATACACACACTCACGCTGAGACACATTTTTTTATTTTCATATCTTGTCATGTTTATATGTTCAATAAAAAGTAGAAATGTAAGAAGAGAGTAAGTCCTTACTGATAAGAGGGTTCTCACAAATCAGCTATCTGTCAGGTTTTTTTTAATCTCCTTTTCCTTCACTTGCTGTAATACGCACGAGACCACATGCATAAGCTTCTGCTCTCTTCTCAAATCATTCATCAGATATATATTGAAACATGAGTCAAATTTTTAGCAATTTATATGGCAAAAGACAATTTTAGGCTTAACTGTCTTACAAAGGATCAATTTGGCTTCCATCTTTGTTGATTTCTCCCACTCTCACTGTCTATCATGCATGAAGTCACATGAGACCTCAGCAAATCTTGTTCTGTGTGTGTGTGTGGCTTTTTTTTAGGCTCAATACGAAGAAGAATGTCAGAAAAAGAAAAAGTCTCCAGAAACAACAGCCAAACTCGTGATGGGAACTTCTGTGAATATACCCGCGCTGTCACAGCTATCCAAAACTTTTGATTACGGAAATGCGTGTGGAAGCAGAATTGTGAGTGGGGCTGCACGATAATATTGGTGGCCGATAATTATCGACAATTATCGACCAATTTGACGTCAAACAGATAAAACAGATAATAAAAAAAGCTGACGAAAATAATAGACATGCCACGTTGGTCCATCTATTGTGGTTGTGGATCAAGTTGTGCCCAACTCCTCAACCCCTCCCCTCTCCTATGGTAGTGTCGCATATTTGTGACATCATAATGCGCACAACCTTGTGTTCACAGAAGATGCTTATGGCGACATGGCATTTGCCAGTGTGGGCATTCTTTTCTGTGTTGCATTTTTACATGACTGTTTTGTTTTGACAAACTCAAAATGAGTTACTGGTTGTCTTTGAAGCAGAGATAGCAATAAAATGCTGCTCCATAGTTCTTTACACAATGTTTCAATGTTTTTGTACACGTTAAGACTTGAAAGTATATTTGTATTCAAGTTTACTTTGCAAACAATTATCGGCTTACTTATCGGTTATCGACATCGGCACTTCCTAAATTATTGGTTTATCGTATTGGTTGAAAATAGCATTATCGTAAATTTGGTAGGGACTGTCTTCTTTTTACTCTGTGCAGATTATAGCTCGGTTTGTAGTACTTATTTCTAAGATTTCCATTAGGAAACATTAGGGCAACGGTGATGTCATTGAATAAAATGCCAAAAATTTCCAAATTCTGCTTCTGGTCTATAAATCACTGAATGGTTTGGGCCCTCCTGAATAGTAGGAAATGCTAACCAAGTAGGGTTCTGAGGTCTGCAGAGAATTAGTGGATCCCAGGTTTCTAAGCAAACATGGTGAAGTGGCTTTTAGCTGTTATGCTGCACGCAAATGCACTTGCCAACAGAAATGAGGTCAGCCCCAAGTATAAATGCTGTTAAATCCACAAATCCACCAAAAACTATGCTTGGGTATATATACCTGGCCTCTCGTCCAAAGTAAGCTGGGACCCGGCTCCAGTACATCTGGTGACCCTAGTGAGGTTATAAGATAGCAGTATAGAGAATGGCTGGCTGGATGGATGGATGGGTTTTAACAGTAATTATAACTTTTATTTTCCACTTAAAAGGTTTAATTGTGACTTCATTAATTGTCTGCACAGTTAAGAAAGATCACAGGAACATTTAATTCCAGGGATGATTTTCTACTATTTTTATGGGAACTTGTTCCAAACTTGTTTCAACTAGAATTGTGTTCAACCTTGTGCCTTAAATTATGCCTCCTTATAAAAGTGAGAAGACGATGTCGTATTGCGGTTAGACATTTAAATTTTGCTAATGACATAATTGCACGAATGTCTTATAATTAAAATCTTGGTACTACTGTAGGTGCAAACAAAGCTACCATCTTACAGCAATGCCATTAGTAGAGGGAAGTAACAATTATTCACAATATTGCACTTGTTTTGTCTCAAGAACTGTTCAAATACTTATTTTTAGCTTTTGTCGTTAACTATAGGTAAATAAACCAGCCAAGGAAATTGAGGCTGCTGTCCCCTACTACATGGCGAGGCTGTTCTGCTCCTCACCTTCTGTATTTATTGTGCGGGGCACTGGTGTACACTGTGTAAGTACTTGTGTCACCCTCTGATACCATGACATGTTGTCTCATTTAGCTAAAAAGTGAAATCCATCCAAGTCCGTCTTCAATTCCGTTTATCCGGGGTCGGGTCGCGGGGGCAGCAGCTTTAGCAGGGAAGCCCGGACTTCCCTCTCCCCAGTCACTTCACCCAGCTCCTCCGACGGGATGCCAAGGCGTTCTCAGGCCAGCCGAGAGACGTAGTCTCTCCAGCTTCTCCTGGGTCGTCCCCGGGGCCTCCCGCCGGTAGGACATGCCCGGAACACCTCACCAGGGAGGCGTCCAGGAGGCATCCAAACCAGATGCCCGAGCCACCTCAACTGGTTCCTCTCAACGTGAAGGAGTAGCGGCTCGATGCTGAGTCTCTCCCGGATGACCGAGGTTCTCACCCTATCTCTAAGGGAGAGCCCGGCAACCCTGCGGAGGAAACTCATTTCGGCCGCTTGTATCCGGGATCTTGTTCTTTCGGTCACGACCCACAGCTCGTGACCATAGGTGAGGGCAGGAACGTAGATCGACCGGTAAATCGAGAGCTTTGCCTTTCGGCTCAACTCCTTCTTCACCACAACGGACCGATACAGCGTCCGCATCACTGCAGACGCTGCACCGATCCGCCTGTCGATCTCCCGCTCTAACCTACCCTCACTCGTGAACAAAACCCCAAGATACTTGAACTCTTCCACTTGGGGCAGGATCTCATCCCCGACCCGGAGAGGGCACTCCACCCTTTTCTGACTGAGGACCATGGTCTCGGATTTGGAGGTGCTGATCCTCATCCCAACCGCTTCACACTCGGCTGAGAACCGCTCCAGTGAGAGCTGGAGATCACGGCTTGAAGAAGCCAACAGCACCACATCATCTGCACAAAGCAGAGATGCAATGTTAAGGCTACCAAACCGGACCCCCTCAACGCTTCGGCTACGCCTAGAAATTCTGTCCATAAAAGTTATGAACAGAATCGGTGACAAAGGGCAACCTTGGCGGAGTCCAACCCTCACAGGAAACAAATTTGACTTACTGCCGGCAATGCGGACCAAACTCTGACATCGGTCGTACAGGGACCGAATAGCCCGTATTAGGGGCCCCAATCAGTGACACCTGTCTCCCAGTGAAACCCTAATTAAGAAGTCTCTGGACACCTGCTCATTGCTCAGGCAAACAAACAAAAAAACACTGCCCCCCAGTGGTTGGAGGTAAATACAAATGAAACATGGGGTTCCTGCACGTATTGTATTATTTTGCCTGTGACTCCATTGTGGCTAATATACAAACCAGGCGGATTTTAGAGCAGTCAATTCAAATGACATTTTACCATATTTTGAAATCAAAGTCATCCTCACAAATTAATTATTACAACGATCCGAAGTCCAATGTATTCCAATGAACATAGAGCGTCATTTCACCAAGTCTGCCATTTTGACTTGTAACTTGTAAGCTTAGAATTGTCAATTCTGTTTATGTTATATTAATTTTTTTCTCTGAATAACTGTGCCTGTGTAGCGTGATTGGTTAAGTATTAGCAATCGTTTCTCCTCAAAATAAACTTGGAAAAAAAGTTAACTAACAAAAACACAAGAACAAAAAAAAAGTTGTACGTTAAACATTTGCGGTAACGAAAGATCTCCCAGCTGTACTTGAAGGCGTCACAGCACCTCGATCCATTGATCTCTGCCCCGGACGTCTGTAGGACTCCGCGTTTCCACGCCCCCTACTTTCACCCCCATTGTGGAGAATCTTGGGCTCACACGCACACACGCTGCCAGACTGTGTGGAGTTCGAGCTACGAGGCTAAAGCTTTTTACAGAAAACTTCTCTTCTACTCATGGATATATTTTATTCTCTTCAGGGATTTCGAGGAAGGGCAATGGTTCGCGTCGCCAGGCATTTTGGAACGTCATCCCGGAGAGAAAGGCCACACGTTTTCTCCAGTACAAAGTTGTAAAAAAAAAAAAGTCGTTCCCGTCTTCTACTCGCCCACACTCGGTGCTTGTCCGCTTTGAAGTGCTCCGACCATCATGGCGAGGCGGACCAGGCACAGCACTTGGGCTTTGACGCCGATTCCGCACGCTCTTCTCCGGGATACGCTACTCTGTCTTCGCGGGAGCTTGTCGGCTCGTTTGTGGAGCTTCGCTTTAATGTGCTCGGCTCTTTCTTGGGGATATTGTCGAGCCGACACGGAGTTTTCCATTTTGGAAGAAGCTCAAGTTCTGTCCGAGCAGATGAAGAAGCTGTCTACTCAGGAGCTCGGAGTCTTTACTATGCAGGTAAATTATTTTGTTGTTTTTGTTGTTGTTGAAAACCTGTGGGGACTACAGTACTTGTGCCACTTAAGTGGGTGGAGCAGACCCAAAACTGGCATTAAAAAAGATTGGGGGGAAAACGTATTGGTTTTCTCAAAGCTAATGTGAGCGAGAAAATGTGGTGACAAACTCAAGATTGTTCCGTAACGACAAGCTCAACGCGAGCTTTAAAGTTACCCGTACGTGTTTATGTGCACCATCAACACACTGGAGGTTCTCTTCAAACCCACAAGCCCCCAAAAGAGCGCCAGCACTGCACATTATCGACTATACAACTAGGAAAATCTGGTTTCTTAACGTTGTTGACATTTTAATTTCAGTTAAAAATTACCTTCTTAACGGTGCAATATGGCGTGTGTGACATGTGGGGGAAATCTCCTTTGATTGTTAGTTGTATTTTATAACTAATTTCAACAAAACGCGCTGTATAAGTGTGTGTGAATTTGTGTTGTCCCGTGATTCATTAAATCCCATCATCTAAAATATCTAATCTTGCAGAATTTATAGTAATAAGTATATTAAATTCATGCACTTGCCAGCACAATTTAAAATAGATCTAATACATCAATTACTGTCTTATAAATATTAGAAAAACTTCTCACTGCATTGTTGTTCTACATCACTTAAAAAAAAACTGCAACCACAATAGTGCACATAATTTTCATTTTATTATTTTTGTTTTGTTACCTTTGTCAAGGCATTATGTTTTACGCAGCACTCTAAATATGTGGTCCTTCCTAAACGTGGCGCTGCCCATCCCATTTATGTTAATTAGACCTGCAGTGCTGTGCAGTGCTCCAAAATAACTCAAAAAATATTGACAAATTTAAAATTGCATTCACTGCAATCTGCTGTTGTGTGGCTGTGTTACCGATATATATTTGGGGTTATAGAAAGCACTATATAAAATCGGTCCACTTGCCATTGTCGTTTATCTTAGAGTAGACCTAAGCAAGGAATCATGCTGATTGATAAATGGTAAATTGAATAGAAATTGTCATAATCAAGCATACCAGATTTCCCACGTTGGCTCAGTCCTTAAATATTGAAACATTTGGAATACACATATATAGTACTATGCACCTGTTATGTGTTTTTAAAAATCCTATAAAACATTTCAATTTTAGCTGATATAATCAATTGATGACTGTGCACAATCGAAAGGTGAGACTGAGACTGCTTTGATGATCATTTCATTGATTTAAATGGAAAACGGAACAGTAATAAATGCAGCTTTCCTCAGCTTTGGCAAATTGTGCTGTTTGAAGTGGTCATCTTGAGCTTTTGCGGAGGAGCGCAGATGCTTTCATGTTGCTTTTCAGCCCTGCGGGGCACAAAGCCTGATTTTTCCTAATGAGACGTCCTGCATTTCCAATGACTAGCTCACTATTAAATTACAAAAACATTGATTGTTTTTTTTGTCTCGAAACCTGTGGTGCAAAGTACAAACATCACCTTGCCATGTGTATGTAAGCGGAGCTCCATTGGGTCGCCAAATGGCAGGAGGTGCAGCGCTGAGGAGGGTGTGAGGCAGGAAGGCCGAGGGGGGGTGCGGTGGGTAGGGGTTGGAGTACTTCAGAGGCAGAAGAGCTCACAGGCCCTGAACACAGAGGCGAGGCAGTGGGGGAGCCCCGGCCCCAAATGGTGTTTCATCTCCTCTGCTGCCACACTGAGATGCCTTTATCCTGCCTCTGGGAGTCAGCTTTGAGGGCTTCCTCTGATCCTTGTGGTTCTTCTTTTTGTCACTGCTCCTCTCGCTCACCTGAGCTCTGCTTGGACCCTCACTACCTCATTTGTCTCTTGTCATTACCCTTCTTAGAATACACTCCTCTTTTAATGTCCATTATATGCATCATACTTGCTAATATGCTTTCCTGTCTTTTGACTTTTGTATGTTTCCTATCAAATCAAAAACAGATTAGAGAAGGTATAAGAAAATAATATTGAGTAATCTGTAACTCAACTTTAACACAATTCCCTCCAGAGCTCATCAAATCCTTGAGCATGACACTAAATGCTGGTCTGTGTCTTTGTGTTGCATACATGCTGAAATGAATGCAGCATCAGAATTTGTTCATAAACGGCAAAACACTTTTTAGCACACACTGCATGTTGTTGAAGTGAACTCAGTTACATTTCCTGCCATGTTTTACATCTTTTACCCTTTGGATTGTAGCCAGTCTTGTTTGTCCTCTTTGTAGTATTTGGAAAATTAGCTTAGTTGTTTTGAATGACCTTTCTTAAGTTTCTAATGATGTTTTACTCATATAATTAGAAAAAATATATATTATTATTCCCTAGCCCCCGTTTTGGCTAAGACACAAGTCCATGCTGCTGTCTCCCTGACTGAGTCTGTGTGAGCTTTGTTACGTAGGCTAGAGCATCTCTCTTTAAAATGTAATGCAAGCCTTCAAAACCCCACCCTTCATTCTCTAGCAAATATGAAACTTAGGATTAACTAGCCAACATGTCTGAGTCACCTTATTCAGTTTGGCGTTGTCGCGTATTTATTGTAGAATATCAGAGTACTTGGATGATACTCAAAATTATTAATAATCTCTGGGGGAAGGACTCTTATTCTATAAAATACTTTATTATTCAAATACCTTTTATGTGATGACAGTAAACTCATCTTGGCCTCTGCTAACCAAGCCTATGGAAATCTTATTTTAAACAACTGATCAACCTGCTACATTTGTATGATATCTGGTGCAAGATGGCCATGAAAGTTTAGGTCAATAATCAAAGTGATCAAATGTATTCACTTGTTGGTCCTTACTAGGTGATATTTTTCAGCAATTTATCTGTCCACTGTACTACTAAGCCAGTGAAATCTCTTTTTTTTTGGGGGGTTAGGGTTAGCCAGTGAAATCTCGATGCACATTTGCTTTGTAGCCACAAACTTTTATGAATGTTTAATATCATGGGTTTGGCGAATAAAATATTGTTAAGGTCAATTTAAAGTAATCTGCTTGTTGTCATATGCTTTGCATCGTTCCAGTTGGCACATGTCGGAATTCAGTATGTATGCATGTGCTATGTCGATTCAACATTTATCTACAAATAGTGATTTATTTCAGTATTTTTTTTTGACATGCCTAACGTAACTTAAAGGGAAACTTCAGCCGTGATGGCCCATTTTTCAGTCTAAAACTGTATTAAAATACAAATTGTATAAATGTTTTTTCTCATCAGGAAAATATTAGCTTGCATTTTCAATTTCATCAATTTCTTTTGGAAATCATAAAAAAAAGCCCCCTTTGAAATAGCCAGTATAGCCACACCCTCTTCCCATGTCTTGGTACATGTTAGAGCCGGGACTGGACATAATTTGACGTTCAAAATCATTGTACATATATATCGCTAATAATGTCCAAAAACTGCGATCAATCGGCACCAATATTTAAGTGGACATTTCTACTTATTCCCACTTCAACCTCTGAAACCTTTATTAGCTTCGCCATGTCTGATTTATAAAAGGATGAGGAAATGAGCTTTACTTGCAGTTTCCTTCATGTCAGATTTGGTTTCTGTAATAAGGCCGAGGCCCAAGATATGAACACAATGCGTTCCGAGCGGCTTTTTGCAAGCTGAATTGTGCACAGATCATTATATATTTAATTTAAATCAAAAGAGTTAGCGTGACTCACTTTTCCCCTCATGCCCACCTTTAGGGTGTAGACTCGCACCACTCATCCGAAAATGACGCATTGAAAACGGCCACACTTAGCTGGAAAGGCCGGCATCCTTGCTGGAACTACGGTGGTCTGAAAAGTCCACCCACCCAACTCAGTGGCCTTGTGGTAGAGTGTCCGCCCTGAGACTGGGAGGTTGTGGGTTCAATCCCCCGGCCGGGTCATACCAAAGACTATAAAAATGGGACCCATTGCCTCCCTGCTTGACACTCAGTATAAAGGGTTGGAATTGGGGGGTTAGATCACCATGTGATTCCCGAGCGCAATCATTGCTGCTCACCGCTCCCTCAGGGGATGGGTCAAATGCGGAGAACGAATTTCACCCCCACTTAGTTGGGTGCGACAATCAGTGAAATTGACCTTTTTTACCTTTTTACATGCACATCTTCTACACCTCACTGGCATTATGCGTGGGTGTGCTGTTTTTTTCAAAGTTCTACTTTGTTAGAGGCCAACCTCCGAGGGTTGTTGTGCATCTTGCTAGCCGATAGTTGACACTCTCGAGGGCTCCAGGTGGCGGAGTGGAACCGTCACTTGCCTACGATGCGGGTTGGCGTGGGTTCGCTTCCCCGCCTGGGAGACCATGTTTGTATGTTTATATGTGTGCATGTTTGTGCAAGTGAGTAGAAAAAAAGTTGACACTCTCGAAGTAGCCTCAGCAAGCGAGCGCCGCATGCCCTCGCCAAGCTGCTTTCCTCACACTTCTGGCTTTATGGCTGCATGAACAGCCGTTTCGGAGCTCCTGAGCTGGCTGACCGGTCACCGGTGGCGGGCGCGACGTCCAGGACACGGAGCCCCATGTTTGACTAGGAAGAAGTTGTTTTCATCCTGCAAACCTCGTCTGTTCAGCAACTTGCCTCTTTCCCTCTAATGACATTAGTTTGAGATGAGGTTGGTGGGAAAGACAGGCAATGCCCAAAAAGTGGGTGGAACAAAATGTGTGAAATGTAGTCATATGAACCATATTAAATTACTAGTTTTTCAGGGGGTTGAATTTTAGTGCTGATATAATTTTTACATCGAGATCTTTGATATAAATGCTCATGTTCATCTCAATCAAGCGTCCCTTTAATCTTCCATTTCCATGTCATTACAACTGACCCGGGTGCTCCTCTTGTTGTACTATAGACCTCCTGAATGTTTTAATTCAGTCACAGCTATATAAATGTGATGTCCCAAAAAGTAACATACACAGTGACCATGTTAGGTGTCTCACAAAGACAAACACTGAATCTTGAGTGCTTTTAACCAGACAAAATGTTGGACTACCCGATGATTCATTACAAAGGAAACATTTCATTTTAATCTCTTCCCTAATCCTTTGAGTGCTGGGAGCTGTTATTAAGGGTCACTCATCTGCTATCTTCAACTTCCAAAATTGAAGATTGATAGTAAATTATGGCTAGAGGAGGTTTGCAAACGAAAGAAGAAAATTGAGCTTTCTCTGGCACCATTTTTGCTGTAAATTTCTGGGATGGGGTATGATGTGCTTTTTGGCTTTTGGCTTTGTGTGGCTGATGTGATGATATCAAATGTTTTTTTCCCCCTATCTCTACTCAACTACTTTGAACAGCTGCGGAAGGGCTTGGTGAAATAGTACTTAGGGTTTTTCCTGACTCAAATTGAGGCAGAGGTGGTACTACAGATACCAGGTGTCACATTGGTGGCGATTCCAGTCTCATTTTAAGGCATTTGTACGATATCGGCCACCCTCCTGCGGCAGTTTTATGATAAAGAACTAGAATTTATAAATTATAAGAGTAGAAAGTTGTCATTAATTTCATGCAATTTAGGGAAAATAGTTTTTTTTCTGGCTCAAATTGAGGCAGAGGTGATACCATTCTGAGTATGATGGGTAATTACCGATATTAGGTATCGTTGCCGATACCAGTTTTAATTTAAGGTATCAGCACTCGCGTTCGTTGCCGATACCATTATCGGCCGCCCTTCTGCAGCCGCTTTATGACCAGTAACTACAAATTAGAAATTATATGACTAGAACGTTGCCTTGATTAATTTCATGCAATTTTAAGGAAACAAATATATTGGGATATATAGGTCTTTCTTTAAAATAATTGGGTGGGGAATTTTATTTAATAGTGGTATCTGTATTTGGTATCAGTATCGGTGACTACTCGAGTTGATTATCGGTCGGGAAAAAAAGTGGTATCGAACATCTCTAATCCTGACCATGCGCCATGTATTCTGTAAATTCAACTGACTCGCTTTCTTTTTTTCTCGTCTTTTTTTTTTTTACCTGCAACATACTTTAAGAGTTCCAATAAGAATATGACTATTATCATTATAAAGCATTCATTCAATAAAACATTTCTGCACGAGTAGGAAGTCTCGGGCGCTGTTTTTTCCCCAGGATTTAAAATAAGAACTTTCCGCTGCATGATGTGGCAACGTTGCAAAGAACAGCCCATTAAATGCACAGAAGCTTTCACATATAGATGAAAAAATATTTACAGGTTTGCATTTCCACCGTGGATGAAATATTGCCGTCATGATTTTGCTACAGGTACGTGAAGCTCACCGCGAGCGCTAATTCATTCTGAATAGCGAGCTCAAATGGAACGTACAATCAGTCTCATTTGGCTGCGTCTCAGAGTCAACGGTTAGTCGTCCTCAACCGGGCATCCGAAGCCCGGCCGCCATGACCGGAGAAGCGACGAGAATCCAGGCTGTCTCTTGAGCTCTCATTTAAGTGGATAGCCCGGCTGCAAATACAAAATTGTAAATATAGTTAAGCGTTGTTGTAAAACTATTATGTTTATTGTATATACTGTATTTTTATGACTCTGGCGACGGCTGGAGTGCACCTCTGCCTCTGGTACCAGGAAAAGGGTGAGTGCCACGGAGAAGCTCCGTGATCAGTTTTTTCTTCGGTTGTTGCTTCAGGTCTTTCCGGTGCACTGCTATTGATATAGCACCTCCATAATGGTGCAACGCTGCAAATGCATTGCTGCCGAGTTCAATCAACACAGCTGGAGCTCTGGGCGATATCAGTTGCTCTGGCTGGAGGCGGCCGCCTCCGAATTTTGAACACAGGAGAAAGCCTGCGACCAAATGAATGAGACTCAGGCCCTGTTTACACGTACCAGGGCCTTTTGCAAACGGGGAGGTATTTTTATGTGTTTTGCCCTGTCGGCCACACGTCCCCGGGCTTTTTTTTCCATTAAAAACTGAGGTTTAAAAAAACTCCGGCCAAAGGGAAGATTTGTATTTTTTACCTGATCCGCGTTCATGAATAACAATCGTAAACAGAGTTTTACGTCATTGCTCTACACACATCACTCACACACACACTACCTCAAGCAACTCAAGCCATAGTTTATAGCGGGTGAACTGCTCACCTGCTCGTCTGACGCAAAATCCCATGGCTAAACGTAGGGCGGGATCGAAGTACTGGGCGAGTGAGCAGAGTTGTCCAAGTCGTTTGTTTCTATTCTAGAAGGCATTGTGGTGGAGTCCGTACCCTCCGTTGCTCCCCAAGAGCAACCACCACCGCCCGGGTAAATTCTTGGAAATCCCCCAGTCTCCTGCAGGTCCTCCTGGATGGCTTCAGGAGGCCGAGGGCTGCCTCCTCCTCAGACCCGTGCGGCAAACCAGGGATCCTGGGGAAGCAACTGGCTGCTCTCGGTGGTTGTAAGTGTTCTTGCAAGTCATCCATGGAAGCGGAAAAGTGATAAATTTTTACCCGGTGAACGCTCCAGCGACAAGCGGGGCCTCGACGCGCTTGTGGCTCGCCCCGCGGGCTGGAGAACGCTGCAGGCAGCACAGGGTCCGTACCAGCAGGGGAAATGCTTAAGAGCATGCAGAGCACAGAGCACCTCTTCGGGCTTGCTGCAGCGATTCAGCGAAGCCTGGGTGCTGCTTATCCACTGCCAGGTGATTTTAGCTTCTCAAAGCCTTAGTTTCTCTAGCGTTGGCTCCAGACACCAAACGTTTTGTTGTTGTTTTCTTTTTACGTTTAGTGGAAGGAGAACGTGTCAGAACATTAAACCCCAACGACCCCCCCCAGGTCTTAAAAGCTTCCACAATGTGTTCTGTTATTGTAAGTTGCATGAATAAAGTTGTTAAAAGACAAGTGAAGCTTTTTAAAAAAATATTTATATTTGTTTGTTTTTTTAATCCTCTACGCTCCTTTATGGTGTACTCACTCTGTTTACATATTTGGTTTATTAAAAAGAGAAGAAAAGTTGTTTGCGCTGACAGTCCGTGCTTGTGTGACGTAATGTGGAAGTGACGTCAAGAGACAAGCAGTATTTGTCTAACTACTGCCACCTAGAGGCTTGGCATGCATGTAAATGAGCTTATAAACGCACTAGTCCGTTTGTGTGCTGTGTGGCGGTGTTTTATTTTAAACAAATGAGGCAATTTGGACAGACTTTTTTCTACGGGGGGGTATTCGTTTTTAAAATACCCGGCAACGTGCAGCAGGGCCTGTATGGTACATCTCAAATTCAGTCTCATTCATTTGGTAGTCACTCAGAGTCAACGGCTCGTCATCCTCATTCTTCGGTGTCCGGAGCCTTCTGGCGGATGCCTGAAGCCGGGAGAGTGGTGTAGCTCCGGGTTGCCTGTGGCTAAAGACCTGCCATTACTCAAGTGAAGGACTTGACGAGTGGTGCGTACGCTCATGGAAATATTTAACACAAGCTTCACTAGTTCACCCATTACTACATATGAAATTGTTAATATGGTTAAGGATTACTGTAAAATACAATCATGTGTATTGCATATTAGGGGTGTTAGAAAAAATCGATTCAGCAATATATCGCGATAATACAGCACGCAATTCTCGAATCGATTCGATATGCGGCCAAATCGATTTTTAAACATACATTTTCTATGGGAATATTCAACAAAACGTCTTACTTAGGGTTAGGATTCACACATTAAGCATGGAAGAATGTTATATTAATGGAGAATTAAGCCTTAATATTTTATTTCAGTGCTGTTCAAACATGAAACAGACTGCAACCTCTTTGCTAAATGCAGTGGCTCATTCATAAGCCTGAATTTTCAGATAAATACATTTTCATACAAATCTTACAGTGTACATGTACAAGTTTACTGCTAAGTATTTTCTAAATTAGATTTTTTTTTTAAATCGCAATAATCAATTTATAGATTCGTATCGGGATTAATCTTATCGAATCGAATCGTGACCTATGAATCGTGATAGGAATCGAATTGCCAGGTACTAGGTAATTCGCATCCCTATTGCCTATACTGCATTTTTATGTCTTGGCGGTGACGGCGGCCAGCTCTGCCTCACGGTCTTTAAAACCAGGAAATGGGCATGCTTGCAACGAAGTTTCTTGCTGCATTTCTTAAGAAATGCCTGGATCTGTTGGCCAATGAGAGGACAGTGATATCACAGTCCCACTCGGTCCCTCTCGGCCTGCGAAAAAGAACCACCTTGGAAGAGGTTCTCATAAGCAGTTCCATTTGAACCGCACAGCACTCAAAAAGTGCAATGTAAAAGCAACCGCTAAGTCAGGGCCAAGCAAGGCTGCTTTGGTGTGGAACCGGTACAATGGAAAAGGGGCTACACTGTCCTCTTGAATGCTTTCACAAGGAAGTTTTTTTTAACACCCTTGTCACATTTAATATTTTAATATTATTCCCAAAATGCTGTTGATAGATTGCTGACTAATGCCCAAGCAGGCTGTATTGTACTAAATGTGATAATATTTTGGGAATGTTACATTTTGTTGTTGAATTTTCGTCAATAAGTGAAAAGTTTCAGCAACTTGCATCCTAAAATCCTAAACATTTTTTAAATAAACTTTTTTCCTCTGAACACATTTTTTTTTTAAGAGTGCCACTTTATTGTTAGGTAAATTTTATGTACTATATTTCTATAGTATGTTATCTACTGACAGTAATCCGCTTGCAAGCTCTTCTTCTTTATAATATACTGTATCACAGGCTGTGACGGGTAAGCATTCATAATCATAATGTAATTTGTACTACTCTCACCTCTGACCCAACCCAAATTAGTTAATGACAAGTATTTTTCACCGGGGAGGGCAGCGTATGAAAATACAGTACAGTGATAAGTTTGATAAAAAAAATTGATTCAGCAATATATCGCAATATTACAGTGCGCAATTCTCGAATCGATTCAATATGCGGCCGAATCGATTTTTAAACAATTTTTTATGGGAATATTCAACAAAAAGTCTTACTTAGGGTTAGGATTTACACATTAAGCATGGAAGAATGTTATATTAATGGAACATTAAGTCAGTATTTCAGTGCTGTTCAAACATGAAACAGACTGCAACCTGAATTTTCAGATAAATAAATACATTTTCATACTAATCTTACAGTGTACATGTACAAGTTTACTGATTAGTATTTTCTAAATTTGAGGTTAAAAAAATCGCAATAATCAATTTATAGATTTGTATCTTGATTAATCGGTATCGAATTGAATCGTGACCTCTGAATTGTGATACGAATCGAATCGCCAGGTACTAGGCAATTCACACCCCTAATAACTAAGTTAATTTAACTCAGAATGCTGATGTCCTTTTAGACCAGTGGGTATACTTTTTAAGCGCTAAATTTCCTCCCAGGAGTATCACTTACCGGTAATCTTGACTACCTTTGAATGTACCTGCAGCCTTTTTGATTTGGCTGCCTTTGTGCTGGAGCCTTGCGGGAAGAAAGATATAGTGAGGAAAAATATTTTCAGAAATGACTGTCCCCGTCCAAGCTTTAACAGGACAACAGGAATCGTTTTCATTTCAATCAAGCCCCTTTAATTCTTTTGCCAGCATTGTGCACTCCCTCTTGGCTTGTGCTGGACTGTGGTCACGTCGGACCAGAGTAGGTTCTTTCCCTTTTGTATTTTAAATCTTTCTGCATGATTGTGGACAAATCATTTATCTGACTGCTTTCTGATGGGTTTCCCACATTTCTCAGTTAAAGATGGCCACTCTCTTTGGCCTTGACTAACGTCATGTGTTTTTGCAGACTTGCCTGTCTTTGACTTTGAGGCACTGCTTTGCCTGCTTCCCATCTCCACACTATCTCATGTTGACCTGCCCTCAAATGCCAAGCTGCTGTTAAGAATCAACTATGAACTTTTCCACGACTGCTATCTTTGGCCAAGATTGTTATACTTTGTCAAAATAAGATTCTCTTTCTAGAAAACATTCAGCCCTTATCTGTTTTACCGTAAAAGTCAGGATGCTGCTTGCATTTCTGCATACTTTCCCCATCATGTCTGTGTACTGCGACAACTGGAGAGTAACTGTCTTTTTTTGATGAGTCCCCCATTTTTTTGTCACCTCATTGTTCTTCCATTCAACAAACACCAACTATGCCTTGTCTGCCCCCACTCTCATATATTCCCTCCAAACACAAAGGAAAACAATAATAAATGCTCAGTAGGACTGGAAGAAAAGTATAATTATTGGTGATCTTGGCTTTGTTTTGCCTGCTTCCTGCCACTGTCATTTAGCCCCACTGGGAGTGACTTGACCAAAGAGACCTATACACACACCCTCAGCAAGTTAGCCCTTCACTTACCATCATTGGGCGCAGCTTGCAATGAGCCATCCTTGACAGAGTGATTGAGGAAAAAGTGTGTGTGTGTGTGTGTGGGGGTGTTGTGGGGTGAGGGTGGTTCTAGAGTCAAAGGGGCGCTGAGCAAAATATCCCGTTGGGAGGGCAAGTAGTGAAGAGGGACTGGTTCACTCCCCCAGCTTTTTAAGTACCTCCATCCCCCACAGTACAAACACATGCACACACATACACGCGCACAACCGCCGAAGAGGCTTTGCATTCTCGATGAGGCGAGTTTTGGAGTTCCTATTGTGGAGAAGCACTTCAGACTGTTTTCATGCCAAAAGCCGAGTTTCCTCCATCCATTGTATTTGAATTTTCAAGAAATGAGAAAATAAAACTGAATGGAAACTCTAGAAATTAAAAAAAGGCCCCAAATTGGCAACAACTTTTTTACGCTTGGAGGGGGTGGATTTTGAAGTGTATCGAAAGGAAGGAAAATGCAAATTTTGGCTATGGAAACAATTTTGGTGAATAAAAAATGACAAGAACGGATACACGTCACTTACGTTTGTCTAGTCACAAAATAATGGCAGATGATAATGTAAGGTATGTTTGGGGGCGCGACGAAACGGAAATCTTTTTGGAATTAATTAAAGACGCAAATATTAATGCAATTTTAGATGAAAAACAGCAAAGAAGCACTACACCTACTGTTGCAGTCCCCTCAATATTCACAAAAGAAGAACAGATGGAAACGAGTACGAGTTGCATGTCTGTTTTACACATTTTCAGTAAACTTGCTTAAAAAATTCGAAACGTGTGGATGGAAACCCAACTATTGTTCACTTTTTTTCCCTGTATGTTTATGCACGAAGCAAAGGCTAGGTTTGAGTTTTTTTTTAAACTTATTGCCTTTGCCCAAGTGTAGACATAGTGTCGAGTTCTCCCTTTATTATGGTCATTGTGAGGGTCAGTAAAGGGCTAATTTGTTTTTTGTGTGAAGATGTTTCTGTTTTTATGGCTATAACCTAGCCTTACAATGTTAATTGTTCTTCACTTGCACCAAGTGTAGCTATTAAATAGGAATTATCGCTAGCATCTCCTAAGATCACCCAGTTGAGAAGGTCAAGTAGGACTTGACCTTCTTCAAAAGTATTAAGGCTTCTGCATCCTGCAGTGTCTCGCTTGTTTGTGAAATGAAAACAACTCCTTTAAGCCTGCATCTCGCTGAGGAACAGACATTGTGAACATGTTTGATATTTGATTGTGACTAGGAAAACGGTATGAGAGCATGAAGAGTGTTTCAGAGTGTGGCAAGTGTCTTTGCAACATTTTGCAGCACTGAAGGAAGCCTGCTGAAAAAGCAATATTCGCTTCGTGCATACACTCTCGCAATCCCGCGACGCTCAGTGAACTACAGGCTTTAGTACCGGTGGTACCCATTTTGAAGGCATCATATTTCGTATCAAATTCATGTCATATTGACTGGGCATCCACTAAGCCCTGAACCAGCAGATACCTTTAAGTGTAATAATTTTTGATTGATGTAGAAGAGTGCCTAGTAAAATTGCTGTACACTGAATACAATTGTTTGCTGTCTCAACCCGTTGAAAACAACGTTCAATTATCATGGCCAATTAACTCTGTGTTAAAATCACACATATGTAAACATAAATAAAAAGGTAAGATAACTGTAGATGACTAAAAGATAAAATACTGAGAACAAGCATCTCAGGGAAAAACACACACTATATCATGGGGCCCTCTGCACCAGGACCTGATCGTAGGCCACAGCTGCAGACTTTCAGCATTGAGCCCCGGGGACCCAAGATGCTGTATCACGGCCACGGCCCACCACAGCTCCCGAAGCAGAGGGCTCCCTCCAAGGAAACACAGGAAAATAGATGACGGTTGCTCTGATATAATAACCAATAAAAACGTGAAATAATATAACCAGAGAAGACCTATAATTCTATAAAACAAAAATACCCACACAAATGATAGTTTATAATATAAGAGCCATGTAAAAGTATATAGTCATAAAATATTAGTTAGATTTAAAAAGTCCAATGAAAAAGGTGGGTCTTGAGTCTAGTTTTAAAAGCAAAAACATTCTCGGAAACCTAAGATTCTCGGGCAGGCTGTTCCATAATTGGGGCTGTAAAACAGAAAAGATGCCTCAAATTGCGTGCCCTGACTTTTGGAATGACTAAGGCCCAAGCCAGAGGACTTCAGACCTTGGGAAGGTTCATAACAATAAAGAAGCTCAGAGAGATAAGAAGACCCGAGAAGTCCATTCAGATATTTTAAAAACATTAAATAAGAACCACCTTAAAACCGATCCTGAAACAAATGTAAAACCAATGCAATTGTTTTTAAATCGATGTAATGAGCCTTATGGCCTTAGTCAGGAAACACACTGTCGAGTCCTGTAATAAATGTTTTTTCTTTTTCTTTTCTTTTTTTTGGGAAGATGACCAAGCCGGGCATTTCAGTAGTCAATCCACATTAGTAGTCTAGTAGTTGGCTTCCTCATTTGAATGTCGAAGTGGATTTGGATCAGCAGGCAGTTCATATTTCATTGTGAAAAGTTTTGTTAGAATGCAATTTGTTGTTAGAATGAACACAGTATGCCATGGAAAAACATGACAACTATTTTAAGTCTTGTGAATGGTAGTCCTTTTCAGTGACTTTGCAGTACATGATGGAGAGCAGCCGGAGAGACACAGATTGCTTCTGCAGTCTTGAAAAATACTGACCCAACTTCAAGGCCACTGTAAATAACTTTTTTTTGCCACTTCAAAAGTGCCACCAGGCAGTGAATAAAACACAGGACCAGAATAGATTTGTTGGTATGTTGACTTGATTGACACAATGTGGTAAAAGCACATGAACTACATATGTACAGTTGTACAGCAAGCTAATTTCTCACTTAGACACATATCTCGACACATATCTCGTTCACCCACACCGTTTAAGGTTGTAAAAGCGGTTTGACAGAGAGTTGCTTTGTTCAGAACCCTTAAATGTTTTTTTTAATCATGATGTCTCCTAAATGTGTTATTTTTTCTTTCTGTGATTTTTTTCTTTCTTGTGGTAGTTCCTTTGTGGATGAATCGGGAAGTGACCTGAGTTAAAAGTATAACCTTTTGACTTTTTGCATTTGTCTTAGAGATGCTAAGGGCTAAGCACTTTTATTCTCTTACTGAAAATGTTCTGGAAGAATGTGCATTACAGCTCAGTGATTAACAGACAAGCAGGTCTGAATTGCGTAGGAAAAAAATGGGTCAACAGTTATTTATTTATTTGTTTTTTTTTAGCGACTCACTATAAATACAAGGAAGGAAAATAGTTACAAAGACTGTCTTGACCTACTCTTGAAAATGAATGTTGCTTAAATGTCCATTCTTAGCTAATTGTATTTAATTGTAAAAGAGATTTGTCCATAAATACCGTCCTGCTTGCATTGCATAAATTGATGAAGCCTGCTTGTATGAGGCGCAAAACATCTTCTAAAGCAACCAGAACAGTCCAGTTGTGATCAATTAAATGTCCTGAGAATGTAATGATCTGGATAAATGATAATTTTCACGTATAGACATAAATAAACATGTTTCAAGAAAATTGTCATTTTTTATCACCCATTCAGAACTTGCAATTCAGCAATTAAGTAGACACCTGCTCTGTTTTTTAATGCTAAATTCACAACCAGTGATATAGAGCCCATTTTTAAATTTGGACCTAACTGAGGCCAGAACCATTCAAGATCGCGTCCAAATGATATTTATGTGTGTAATGCCCAACTGTCAGACTTGTAAAAAAGCACATTGGTCTTTTTGCATAGGAAGGGCCATATTGAAATCATTTTGCAGCCCATTTTTATATCTTGGACTCCCCTGTAAGAAACTTAGTTTCCTTTTGATTCTACTCTCCAGCTGTCTCTGTTGGTTTTCCTTGTTTTGCCGTTGCATGTTATGTTTGGTTACATTTCATGGCTGTGAGACAAAAACCGAATGCAGAAATAGGAAGAAAGTAGCATCTCTTCATTTTGTGAGTTCACCGAGATTCTTTGTTTAATAAAATCTAGGGTCTCCTTTCCTATCTGTGCTGCTTTATTTCTTAGGAAAAATGAATGACTTCTGGTATTTTGATTTGCATATTTTTTGTTATGTCCAATGGTGAAGTCAAATAAATCACACATGAGAAGCTATAGACACTAATGGTTAATTTTCAACAATCAAGAAGTAGTCCAATTGCCTTTTGTTGATTACTATACCCTGCTGGGCTCAAGATTGAGACCAATATGGCCGCAAATGAGGCCACTTTAGCAGAGGTGGGCATTCCGTCAATATTGACAGTCCGGACGGATTGACGATGATGGAAGGGTGGCCCGACTGTTGACAATTGCCGAATGACGGACGCTCAAAATTTCTTGACGCGCCCATCTGTGTGTGCTGATAAAAATGTCATCAGGTCAAACTGGCGCGAGAGCAGTGAGTCGCTCTGTTTAAAACGTGGTTGAAAGTTCGTCTTTTTCATTGTTTAAGCCAGACTCTTCAGTTATAGTTAAACGATAGAGCGCCATCTTGCTATGTATTTGAGTTGGACACAACCAGCTGCAATATGATTGCCGTACATTCGCACCGCACATACACGTCACTGGAATGACAACAAGCATTTAACTAATTAGATTTTACATATGAGAACACAAATGAGGAGAATGCTGTTGGTGTGGGAGGGATAGCGAAATATTCCAAATTAGACGGTACTGATGTTGAAAAGGCCAGGGAGACATTGGCTGAGCAAAGGGTGAAGAAAAACAGTTCGTGTCGGGCCCAGATCTGAATGATTGAAATTATACACATGTAAATTGGCTTATTATTTTACCAATAGGGATGAAAAGGTTTGTGGTTTGACGCAATCCTGAGTGGAACTTAGTTTTTTCCAGAAAGTTAGATCATAGGCATATCTGGAGAGCTGATGTCTTGCCAGTTTTCTCTCTGTCTTGTCTAGATGAGGCATGGGCACCATCTGCCAGCTTCTTCAGGGTTTCTGCTGGCCTTGCTTGGCAGCTGTGAACCAGAGACAAGTCCCGGTACCCCTCCATCAGATTTACAGTTGTTTCCATAATTCAACTTCCATTGTTAACATGCACTGTTTTAAAAATACTTTAATATTAAGTTAACCAATATTTTTTTCAGTTGTGAGCAGTTTGGTCTGTGGACGTATTGAGCAATGAACAACCCTTAAATTAGTGTTTTTCAAAGCCTGACATTCCATGACTTGAAAACACATTGCTGCCGCATTGTACTACTACTATCTACCGAAAAGTTATTTTAAGTTTAAAAAATATTGTAGTATAATCTCACATCACATTGTGTCCAACGGTAGAATCTGGGTTGGTTGCAGGTAACATCATGAATACTGCATGGGTTAGCCTACATGCTATTTGGTACACTAGCTATCTTTTTAAATATGTGTACAGTCTTTGACTCTTATCTTTCCACAATATTTTGTTGGATTGTGTTCTGAGCAAGACATACTTTACCATTTCTGACACTATAGGAATTTCAGCCACAATTAAAACGACTCAACCAACTCATCACATCAACAGGCCAGATTTTTTTCCTTTTCTTCATACGTTAATCCAGTGTTTTTCAACCACTGTGCCGCGGCACATTAGTGTTCCGTGAGATATAGTCAGGTGTGCCATGGGAAATTATCCAATTTCACTTAATTGGTCTAAAAACATTTTTTAGAAACAAATTAATTATTATCTGCCAATAACGTGTTGTTGTCGGCTGTGAGAGCAGTGTGGCGGAAGAGTGGCAGTAATCAGAAATCTTCGCCTGTAGGTGGCAGCACGTCGCTAGTTGTTGATTGCCCTCTACTTTGAAACAAGGATTAGTGATGCATGGATGGCGGCAGGTGCCTAGCAAAACAAAACGGTGACAGTGATGCAAAAGTTTTTGAAAAGGAAAAATGCTAACTCCGAACCGGACCCTGGACAGAATTCGGACCCAGATGAAGGCCCTTGTATGAGTGGTGGTCAAAAGACAGCAAAGACGGCGAGCTCGACCAAGGCCTCTAGCGCGCGACAGTACAACGAAAGCTATCTTTCACTTGGATTTACCTTTACCGGGGATGAGACGAAACCGATACCGTTGTGCCTGGTGTGTGGTGAAAGGCTATCAAACAGTGCTATGGTGCCAAGTAAGCTTAAACGCCATCTCCAAACGAAACACCCTTCTCTCCAAAACAAGGATGTGGGCTATTTTGTTCGTCTGCGTGAACACATGGAGAAACAGACAACTTTTATGAGGAAAACCACAAAGGTAAACGAGAAAGCCCTGAAAGCTAGCTACCATGTCGCTGAACTGGTTGCTAAGTCAAAAAAATCCCACACTGTGGCAGAGACATTGATACTGCCAGCCTGCAAAGCTATTGTGAATGAGATGCTCGGACCTGAAGCGGCTAAGGAAATAGCCTTGACTGGGTCAGGGACCCATACAGTTCAGTATCAGTTGGAAAGGACATGACTTTACAGGAGCATGAGCAACTAACTGAACTGAGACAAAATCGTGGTTTAAAGCTAAGCTTTGCTGATCTGCCTTTGGACAGTTTTTGGTTGGCTACTGCCAAGGAATACCCCATTCTGGCAAACAAAGCTATTTTGACATTGCTCCCATTTTCCACGACATATCTGTGCGAGGTGAGCTTTTCAAGTCTGACTGCCATAAAAACAAAGAACAGAGAGAGACTGAGAGCTGTTGAGGAAGAGCTTCGTGTGTGCCTCTCGTCGATTCCTGCCAGAATATCTTCTCTGTGTTCATCCAAACAGGCCCAGGTTTCACACTGAGTGAGTAAACATAAAAAAGATGACAAAACACTTTTTTCTTTTTGTTTATTTGATTCATATTGAGGTAACTTTGACAAGAATGGCTTTATATTGTTAATATAGGCAACAGAGTTTTAATTTTTAACATTGTCAGCTGGTGGTGTGCCTTGAGATTTTTTCGAAGAAAATAGTGTTCCTTGGCCCAAAAAAGGTTGAAAAACACTGCGTTAATCCATCAGTTACCTGGTCGATGAGTGTAAGGACTTTTCTCACACTGAGCTCTGTTGGAATGTTAGAAGTGTGTGCGTGTGTGTTCACCTGTGCGCTTGTGCTGTTGAGGTATTAACGTGTCTGTTTACATTCCTTTGCAGGTGTGCGGGATAGGGTTGAGTGATCGTCAGACAATAAAGAATTGGCAGACTTTTTTTTAGTATTATGGTGGAAGCAATGTATTCTAGAAAAGCCACACATTAAACAATACACAGTGTATGCATATGTTTCTAAATCATACTGCCTTTAACATCCGTGCGACACTTCAGGCTCGGCCATCAGACGGCTTCTCCCTCCTAACGCGGACATCATAGTCTTGTTACGAGGGCTCCGGATTTCCATGTCACCACTGACTATAGCTGTTGAAACGTCCGAAAACCGTCACCCAAAAATAATTTGTTGGTTTGTTTTATTCCAGTGGTATTATGGGGTTTTTAAATATGTCTCAAGCCACTATGACTTGTTGACTCTCCCAGCAAAGCCACAGTGCCATCCCCAATCCGTACATGCCATCTAAGGTCACTCTCGATAACGTCATGTCCTGGCTCTTAGCAGCAAAGCCACTTTTACATATGAGGATGTCCTTGTCTTTTTTTCCTTTTTTTTCTTAAAAGCACTCAGACTTCAGCTTTTGCTCACTTCAATGATTGCCTGTAGAATTGGAATAGAAGAGCTTTTCACTGTTTAGACAGCATAAGATATAAAACAGCGTATGCATATTCAGCCAACAACCCCTCTGCAGGCCAACCTGCTGACTGGCAGCCAGGCTTTACATGTTGATGAAATCTTGTGACTGGGTTCTTGTCAGTGTTAATGTGTTCATACATAGTTAATTGCAGTGTTTTTGTTGTGTATTATGTGGTATACTGTAAATAACGTGGTTTGATTATGTATAATCATTATATGTTATTAGTGCAGCATACTATTATAGTTAGCTTAAAACTTTAAATAGGCTTATTCACTCATCTCGATGGGCCCCCTTACAGTGTAAATCAGTTTAACTATACAAGGAATGATCTCTTGTGCATTGAAAATGCTAGGAATCGTGAAACGCTCCATGTGGATTTTTTTTTCACGTTTAGAACTTGTCATTGTGACAAATGTAGCAGCAAAAGCAGCAGCAATGGTTGCACTCAGGAAATCTGCTTTATTTCTCCATCACGCGACAAGTGGATATGAAATCAAAATGTTATTTTAAAAAGAGCTGCAGTTCATTCTTGACTCATTTTTCGAACTGCTTGTCCTCACTTGTGGGTGTGCTGAAGCCAAATTGTATTACTTTGGAAGCGTTGGACTTCTTAACTGTACTGAACTTTAAAAATATATACAGTATATATCAGTGGAAAAATAGTTAAGCTAAAACAGCTCCTCAGAGTTCATTTCTATTTTTAGCCTATTCCTTCCTTATTCTTAACACTCACCATTTCTTCCTGCTGTTTGATTTCACAAAATTGTATTTAGCACGGAGTGAGTAGTGTACATGTATTTTAGGTGTTTGATTTGGCTCTGTGGCTTCCTGCTGCAAGTTTGGGACACAACATAGTCCCAAGTGTTCTCACTTTAAACTGGCAAGGGCGTGCATGCATGCATTTGTGTTTGTACTTAGGTGAGGTATCAACTTAAAATACAATCAGACTATCGTTGTTGCTTTCAAAGTTAAGTTGTTTAATACTGGTGTGTGTGTGTGTAATATGTCAATCAAAGTCTATATGGCTATGCATTTGTGTGTACAGTTTGGGTCCTTATTTTCTTAACTCACCACAGCTCCCCATGTTGCCTTCCTATGTACACTGAGCAGCCAACACAAATTCTAGAACAAGTTAACGTCTTTAAGATTACTACGCTTCATTGTGTTCAGATATACAGACACCCATTTTTGCTACACATAAATTCTGCAGACAGTGTAGGCATTTGAGTTTTCACTTATGGGACAAAGTGGGGGGTCTTTTGGCATCCATTGAAGTTTAAATGTTATTGATTTGGTGTTTTTAGATACAGGCAATCTGGCCCGAGGTTCCTCATTTTGTTCAGATGCGACTGATAATTCCGTCAAATGCAGTGATTCTCAAAGTGTAGTATGGATACATCTGTCTCTCTCTCGCTCGCTCTCGGTCTCTCTGTCTCTCTCCCCCCTCTCTGACATCATTTAAGTCTTTCATATGTGGTAAAATATTCAAACCTTCCTGAAAACACAGAATCTTCTTATCTTTCACGTGCTTGTGTTGAACCAGTGTGACCACTGAGAAGTTTGTTTTCATCCTCTTTCCCTGTGAAATTTTTCATCATAATGGATGCCGGGCTCAGGTATGCGGCCTTGATCTTCCTTTGGAACGTTTTCACGTCGGCTCTACTTTAGCAGCAAGTTGTTAGTCCCAGGATGCACTGCGGGCATGGCGTTAATGTGACTACAGTACTTGTTTGTCACTCTTTTTCCAACGAATACCTTGCTGTTGTAAGTCGACAAGTTTTTGAGTGCTAGTGGTATTGTTATTGTGTCTTGAAAATATATGTTCATCCTTCACATACTTGGGATTTGGCGCACGGAGATTCATATATTTGTGGGTTAAAAAAATCAATACAGTATTTTGAAAATATTTTGGAATCTTTGGGAGGTTTTTCTTTTTCTTTTTTTGTCACGGAAAGCGTATTTGAATGTTTATCAGGTTTAAAAAAATATATATATATTGTTGAGTTTTGCATTTTAATGGGCGGGAATTATATGTGGATTTTCACTCTTTGCCAACCGGCTTGGTCACTATCCCCCGCGAATATCGGGGTTCAGCTGTACAAATGTAAAGTTTTTCGTCTTTCCTGTTCTCACTGTAGACCTAGCCCCACTTTTCCATACTTTCTTTTCTCCAGTTCTGGGCCTCTCTGCCCCCCTCACCCATCCCCCAACATGTGGAAAGCATTATATTCTGTCTGGTGGAGAGGGTGAGCAAACATCCCCGGACGAGACTGGGAGCCTCTCAGGCTGGTGCCGCATCGTGGTGACATTTGCCTGGCCTTAACACTGTTTAGACAAAAGGGGTACTTGTTATTGCAGAACCATAGCACCTGATCGCTGACAGGCTTCCACCAACCCCCTAACTTTTAATTGGACCAAACCTTCTGTGAAAGAGCTGAAATGAAAGTGTTGGTGGAATTTTCTTAAAACGACACCATGAGTCTATGGCATACTGTCGTACTTTTCACTATGAGGTGAAAAGATCGCTGGTTTTGATTTGCTTTAAGCCACCATTTATGTGCAGTAATGATGTTTTATTGGATTTATTGGCATTTTGTTCTGCCAAATGTTAACAGGAAGGCTGATGGAAAATGTATGGAAATTGGCTGAATTGCATTACATTGAAAAGCCATTGTGTAGTCAGATTGATACATGTACTACTGTGAGATATGGGCAATATATTATGTCCAAAAAGAGTGATTTTATTTCTCGATGTATAACGTTATGGAAATGTAGGGTTTTTCCCTGAAATTACATGGAATGAATGGAAAGTCATATGGGGCAATACCACGTATTTATTCATTGTTTGTTTGTTACTGTTATTGTTAAACTGTTGACCAATATAAAGTGTTGAAATGGCTTGCTGTCCTTGGTAATGCCATGTTAATTGCTCAACAAACATACTGTTGCTGCCTGACGGCACTGATCTAATTCTCGGGCTCTGAATTGTAAATGTTTTAAAACACTCCCCAAATTGATTGGATAAATGCCATCAATCGCGAGGAAATGGGTTATACCTGTACTACATTATGTGTCTACCAGCTCCTTATTATGTTAACTGCTTGTTTGAGTAACATTTTATTTTAATCCTCGCCGTACCGTTTATCACTGTTATCTCATAATGTACCAGCACAGAGAGCATCCTAATTTTACATACTGGTACATTATATTCCACTTATCCACATTTTGAACTAATATCAAGATACTAAAGGAAGCCACATTGCAAGCTGATAGCGATGCTTCTACAAGGGTTGCACGATAATGCTATTTTCAACCGATATCGATAAACCAATCATTTAGAAAGTGCCGATGTCTATAACCGATGAGTATGTGGATAATTGTTTGCAAAATTAACTTGAATACAAATATACTTTCGAATCCTACTATAAGTCTAACATGTACAAATACATTGAAACATTGTGTAAAGCACCATAAAGATGAATTTTATTGATATCTCTGCTTCAAAGACAACCAGTAACTCATTTTGAATTTGCCAAAACAAAACAGTTATATTTTGGAAATGCAACACAAATCTGCAAGGGTAACATTTTTGGTGTTTGAGTGTTGCGCAGTAAATTATAATGGGAAGATTTTTATGCAGCTGGGTTGGGTTTTGGGAGGAGAAAGGGAGGGTCAGCTAGACAGGAAAGCAAGCAGTCTGTTCCGAGCAGGCTTATCAGTCAGTCAAGGTCACTTCTAGGGGTGGGCGATTTCTTGAATTAATTTGAGTGTTTTGTTGTGGACGATTGAAAAAATTATTATCTATATGAATAATAATTATTATTAAAAACTGCCAGTCGAGTCCTCACACACTCCATACGGGAGGAACTCAACAACAGCAAACAAACTCCTGCAAAAAACAAACACTGTTTACCATGTTACTGTGGAGGAGTCATTTACACAAGGAAACACGTATGACAAGAAAGGGGCACCATAAGAGCGATCACCAAAGTGGACACGTTGCACCTTGCTAATGATATGGCACCCATGTATACAGTGAGGAAGACTCGATTTCACCACTTGCTGAAAACGGGAGAACCCAGTTACGTATGTGCTACTGCTACCTAGCCGCAAGTATATTGCTCAAGTTGCCCCAAGCCATTTGTTTAGGCAGTGGTTATTTTGCCGTGACTGGCAACTCAAACGCTAGTGATATTTTTTCTCTCGCCTCCAATATTGGTCAATCGCCGGAGCGAGGAAGTCTTTAGCCTGCTGTAAATTTGATATTTTATCTCGATTGCTTATCGACATTCACAAGCTTATGTGAATAGCACAAAAGTGCACGTTTATGTCGCTGCGTGGTCGCAACATGTACTCTTTCTCGTCAAGACGGACTCGCCTTGCAAGCACTTACCGGTATGAAAGACAAGCTTACTTTCACTCGCCTTGCCCGTGACGTCTGCGACATAAAATCCTTAAGAAATGTAGTATAGTGGGCTGGTAATGCTGATATCAGCCTATTTTCAGTGACAAAACAAATTGAAAAGAAAAGGAGATCTATAGAAGGGGTGAACTTAGTGAAGCGGAGTAATCACGGTAAAATAGCCGATTTACGGCAGGCCAAGACTTTCTTACTCCGCATACTGGCCAATCAAATGAAGCCAAAAGGAAATTTGCCAGTCATGGCAAAACAGCTACCTCAATTTACATAACAGTACTTGTACTTGTAAAATCAGCAGACAATTGAAGGGGATGACAAGCTCAGACCTCGGTTACTACATTAAAGCCAAAATGTGATGTTTATTTGTGTCATATTGAGGGACATAAGTAGCACTGTTCAGCTTTTAAAATAAAGTTGACAAAAAAGTTTTACTTTTCTACTTTATCAACACATAGATTTACATTTCCAGAAGTATTTGATTCAAGGTAGAAGTTTTGCACATTGATTCCAAGTGAAGAAATATGGTTACTTTTGTTAACTGATAAAATAAAAGCAAAACTTTTTAAGTTCTTGGTTTATGTAAAAAGAATAATTAAAAAAAATCGTAAATTGATTTTTTTGTGAAAAAAATCTGAGATTTTGTTTTTAGGCAAAATCACCCAGCCCTAGTCACTTCGATATTGCTTCATGTACAAGAAATAAAAAGCCCATTGTTAAAGAAAATACAGGTGTACACAATACAATATAAACTTATGTCAATACATGTTAAGTAGTTATTTTCCATAACAGGACAGTAGAGAAAGCCCACACTGGCGACTGCAATGTCGCCATGATGCATCGTCTGTGAACACGAGGTTGCGCGCATTATGATGTCACAAATATATGACACTACCATAAGAGAGGGGAGGGGTTGAGGAGTTGGTCACAACTTGAGCAACAACCACAACAGATTGACCAATGTGGCATGTCTATTATTATCGGCTGATTTCTTTATTATCTGGTTTATCTGTATCTGACGTCAAACTGGTCGATAATTATCGACCACCGATATTATCGTGCATCCCTCGCTTCTAAATGTGATAGCTTACAGTGGTTCTCCAAAGAACCAAAGGCTACAGTTACTACTAATGGGATTATATCTCAGAGCTTTACTTTACAGAGAGGCACAAGACAGGGATGCCCACTATCCCCTTTATTATTTGCAATATTTATTGAGCCACTTGCATTAGCCATACGCCAGGAAAGAAGGATTCAAGGAATTCACTCTGGGGTAACAGAACATAAAATTAATCTATATGCCGATGACATCTTACTTTATTTAGAAAAGCCGGCTACTTCGCTAGGGGAAGTATCTAATTTAATAACTAAATTCTCACAGTTATCAGATTATTCTATTAACTGGACAAAATCAACACTTCTACCTATTACAGAAAATTCATGGAACCCTGCAAGCCAGGACCCACACTACTTATTTCCTATAGGTAATTTAAAATACTTAGGCATAAAAATCTCACCTAAATTAACTGATTTAATTCATTTAAACTTTTCTCCACTTCTGGATAACATTTATAGTGACTTGGAGCGCTGGAATAATCTTCCTATTTCTCTAATAGGACGAATAGCCACCATTAAAATGAAAGTTTTACCTAAAATAAACTATTTTTTCTCAATGATTCCATTTAAACCTACGGCTAAATGGTTCCAGTTGGTGGACTCAGCCGTAACAAAATTTTACTGGAATAAAAAAAAAGCAAAGATTAGTCTATCTACTCTTCAGAAAAGCAAATCCAAAGGTGGTCTAGAGGCACCAAATTTTATGTACTACTATATAGCTAACCAGCTACAATATATCGTTCTATGGGCACAACCCAACAGAGACACTAACTGTTGGTTGGAACTAGAACAGAAGGATTGTAATAACCTCAGACTTCGAGATTTACTCTTTATTACAACATCGATTAAGCGCCATAATTGTTTTAAAAACCCAATGATTTCCGCCACCGTGACTGCCTGGTGGAAGGCACTAGAATTGACAAAAGCCCAAGTGGAGCCCTGTGGACTTTCTCCCCTATGGCATAACCCCGACTTTCAACTTAACAACCAACCGTTTCATTTAGCTGTGTGGGAGCAGAAAGGAATTACACATCTCCACCATCTCTTCTCAGATAATATGTTTATATCATATACATCCTTGCTCCAAAAATACAATATAAAAAAACGGAAATTTTTTACATTATCTACAAGTTAAAAATATGATAAAGAAAAAAATTCCAACACTTCGGGGTACGCTCCAACCGCCTGTTTTAGCTAAAGATATTAACAAGCTTTCTCCGACAACAACAAAAAAACTTTCAAAAATATATAAGTTACTTTCATATACTGATAAAATGTCTTTACCCATCTCGAAATGGGAGACAGACTTGTCTATAGCACCGGAACCTGACTTTTGGATTCAAGTTTGTGAAAACGCATTTAAAATGACAAAACACACAAATTTACAACTTATCCAATATAAAGTTATTCACAGAACATACATTACTCAATATATGATGAAGAAAATGGGACTCTCAGACTCCGACATTTGTCTCCAATGCTTACAAAACACTACAGACACTTATGTTCATGCTTTATGGTTATGTACTCCGGTTATGTATTTCTGGACTAAAGTCTTAGAAAAACTTTCCGCTATTTTGGACTGTAGGATACCTTTATCTCCAAACTTGTGTTTGCTAGGTGACCTAACAACAACTGATTTACCACATAAACAATTTCAATCTACACTTGTAGCCCTTACTATCGCTAAAAAAACAATTCTTGTTAACTGGAAAAATAAACAAACTCTGAATATCGACCAATGGTCTAACCTCCTCATAAATCACATTTTAATGGAAAAAATATCTGCCTCAAATAAAAACCAAATATCAAAATTTATAGAAACATGGTCTACGTATATAGAATTTTTTAACCTAATTCCGGTTACTTAATTCTGTCTGTAAGCGAGAGCCACTACATCGTGATAACTTACATTGATGTTTCTGCATTTGGCAATTTATTATTATATTATATTATTAGTATGGGATTTTTTTTAATGGGCTTTAGGTGAACTGATGAATACACACACGCTCGCACGCACACACACACACACACACACACACACGCACATACACATACTCACCCACATACAAAAAAAAAGTATATATATATATATATATATGTGTGTATATGTATATATATATGTATATGTATTTAAAAAAAAAAAAACATTTATTAAAATTTTTTTAATTGATTTGTTGTTTTTAAAAAAAAAAAAAAAAAAAAAAAGGAGAGCAATGATGATGTCAAATCGAATGAACAATACTGAGCTCTTCTAGAAAAAAAAACAAAAACAAACAAAAAAACAAAAAAAAAAAACAAACAAAAAAAAAAAACAAAGAACCAAAGGCAACTCACCTCTTTATAAATAAATGTTAAGTTTTATCCATTACATTATGTGAAATAACTACGATACCAGCATTAGGAGAATAAACCTAAAATCAATAATGAAAGTGGACTTCTGTTCATGTCACATTACAAATTGTATGTGGTAGGAAATGTAGTAGGAAATATTAGGCCAATCAGGATCACTTTATCCCCAGTCCTTTGACTATCATACTACCATAAACCTGTCCACGGTGTGTGGGCTGGGACCTTGGTGCTATTGTCTGAGGTTGTCAGGTACTTAGATTGACGCAAATTAAATTGACCCCCAGCATACAGATATACAGCTGGCAAACTCTTGTCGGCCAGTCAATTAATTAGTCAACCTGATCCACTGGGCTGAAAAGGAGACAGAATTCATTATCAAAGGTTTGGTTTCTCTGTGGTCATTATAGTGACATTTAGAGATCCGCTTTGGACATGCTTCTTCCTTCTTTTCTTCAACCACTCATCTTTCTTCCTCTAATCTGCATTAGATGTGACTGCAGCATCAAAAGTATTTATTGCCAACAAAATTGATCAAAAATCTGTCTTCTGGGTTGCTGCTGAAGGACTTTTTCTGAACCCCAAAAAATCTCAATGCCTTTTTTTATCTGTCATGTACAGTGTTCCCTTCCTATAACGTGGTTCACTTTTTGCGGCCTTGCTGTTTGTGGGATTTTTGTGTGCAATTTTGCATTTTTTTTTTATTACAGTAATGTATCTATTTTATAAAATTTATGAAGGTTTGAACATTGACAATGTTAGAGAGAAAATGTAAATGCCTCGATGAGAAAAGCGTATAAACTGTGTGGTGAAGGGTTTTAGAGCCTTAAAACATTTACAATAAATATAAAGCATAAAGCTAACTACTTTGCGGATTTCATTTATTGCCGGTATTTTTTGGAACCTAACCCCAGCGGAAAACGTGGGAACACTGTATTTCGGTACTGCTGAACCTTTTTTCCTGTTTGGTTTGCGAAGAGCAAGAGGTATACTTTTTTATTAATTACAATTGTTTTATTTTATTTTTTAAACTTTTGTAGCTTTTGTGGGGGTACATTAGTTGGGGAAAGTAAGGGCAGGGAGAAAGTATTAGCACAAGGTTGTAGAAAAGGGGATTATTGCACACTCATCAGAGGCAAAGCTCTGATACTGCATTTCTGGCTTCAGCCATTTATAGTGCAGTGAATGGAGAGTTTGCTGGCAGCAGGGGACGTATGGAAGGTAGAAGGTAGAAAGGAAAAGACACGCAATAAAGAAAAAAGACTGAGCTCTGCACTAGCAGTATGAAAGGATGCAGTTAATCCAGTCTTTTGGGTTTGAAGCTTTTATCTGCCAGTTGAATTAAAACCAATATTTTGGCCTCCAGTAGATTTTGCCTAAATGTGTGATGGAAAACTTAATGTGAGAGTTTTTTGTGAGTATGAGTGGCGCCACATCATGAGTGTACATAGCACTATGGCAACTTACCCACCAAAGAGATACAGCATACACCCATTGTGCCATTTTGTGTGTTCACAAAAAAAGCATGGGTTGCTGACCAGCAGACTCAGGACAGGATTCCTGTGGCACACCTTGTCGTCCCTGTTTCAGTTGTCTCCTTCATTCCATTATTTCCATTCTCCTCAAGGTTCATACAAGCATCTGATTAGACAGGCATCTTACTCGTTGACTGGTAGGCCAACCATCTTTGGACTGTATTCCAAATACACATTAAGAAGGATGAAATAACTGTAAAGGAGAAAAAAAATATTTTGTGGGAGTTCATGGTTTCCCCGTGAGAGCCCGGCAACTGAGAAGCAAGAATCAATTAAAAGGACTGTTTTCCCTGGTTCAACTGCCTGTTTGACCGCTTTGGAAAAAAACATAATCCCCATATCTGGTCCACCACAATGAGTGAAAGTTAATAAAATAGATTGTATTTTTATTGTGCAGTTTGAGTTGCTATTTAAATTTAGAATTCCTTTGAATGAACCATTTGTGGTTAGATTAACCCCTAGGTGGGGGATTTAGGAACTGGTGTATTGAGACAATAGAGAAAAGCTTTAACAAAGATGGCTATTTAGAGTTATTATCTCAAGAGTGGTGCCATTGATTGTAAGAAATGTATCATGTAAATTGACTGCTACTCTGCCAATTACTTGATATGATTTTTACCATCGCTAGAATGTTTTGTACTGCATCTTTGAACGGCTGTGGACAAGTCAGCGTTTGATTGTGGGTCAGGGGAGGCCAACGGGCCCACAGTGACCTAGGCAACTTCAGTCTTCTCAGGTTTCAGAGGCCAGCATTCCTCCTTGGCTACTCCATAGCTGTGAAAACCACAATGCAGCTCCAACAACAAACACCGGAGGCACTGGAGGGAAAAGGCGGCTAATCAACAGCAGGAGTTTCTCTCCTGGTTCAGTTCTAATCTTGTTTTTGTTTGCTTGTTCCTGTTTATTTGACCATTAAAAACAAAACAAAACATGTCCTTGTTTTTTATTCCATGAAGGCTGCAAAGGAACAACACACTCTTTGGCAATTCATTAAACATTTGGTTTCTCAAGGCTGACTCACTTTTCCTCAAGAGCTGGTGGAAGCAATGCTTCAAATTCAGCTTGTTTAGAAACTCATCTGAAATTGCACCACTTGACATCTGTGACTTAGCGTTGCTTTAAACTCAGAGGTGAGAAATTTCATGGCCAACGATAACAATCCGAAAGGAATCTGGTTTATTAGGCGTGCACCGTGCAATGTCATTGCTGTTCTGTGTTATGTCTAAAAGGTGGCAGGAAAAGGCTGCAGTGGTGGAACCAGGCAATTTTAGGTGTTGGGCACTGGGGCTTGCAGGGAAGAACTTGCTCAACTGTTGCTCCTGCACAAACGTCAGTGCTGTCTGTTGGAAGTGTGCGTGCGGTGTATGCGTGCTTGTTAGGGCTGCCAAGATGAGTCAACCAGTCACGATTATGTAGATTAAAATAGTCAACAATTTAATAACCAATAATGTCATTTATTTTTTTGACACTTTGGTTTCATAAAAACTGTCTCGTGTCCCGTGGCCGCATTAGTTGTAATCCAAGTTATCTGTGATGATTAGAATTAATACAGTACAATCAATTTATGTAGTTGAAATTCCATTTTTCAGTTGATTTAGTCAAGTACAGCGATTCAAATATAGATGATTCCAATTCAGTTTCTGATGTTACATATTTCATCCCATGATATTCTAACAATGAATGATGTAGTTTGCTTCTCATCAACTTAAGGTTTAAAGTGTAACTCGAATGAAAAGCATATCACTGCTCCTGGTTATACTGCAAATGCTAGCGTGATGCCAGTCAGAAATATGAGGGAAGTCTGCACTACTGTAAAATTTGTGAAATTCACTTCATCACTTTCCCCAAAGCTGCTAATCTTCTTGTATGACAAGAACCTCAAATCATCAAAATCTGACATTAACTCTTTGACTGCCAGACGTTTTCAGAAACGGGATGTCGCCAGTGCCAGCCGATTTAAGCATTTTGACTGATCTTTCAAGGTCCACAGAAAATTATGTGTTTGGACTATGGAAACACACATACTACCAAATGAAAGATTGGACTCTCATCTTTCATCAGAAAAAAAAAGTTTGTTTCTACCTTATTCCGTTTTTCAGTAATCAACAATAGAAAATGGTTAGTGTCACCTCTGTTTTGAAACAAACGTCTTTTAACGTCTTTGGCACTCCTCCATAGGATTTTACTAAACGTTATTTAACGTTTTTGGCAGTCAAAGAGTTAAGATGTTTCTTTTTTGCCCAGGCAAGGTCATAATGCTACGAGTCAGCATGCAATGGAGTTTTTGGAAATCAGATGTAAATATTGATTTAACCTCACTGTCTTATTCCCTATCTGTTTCTCTGCAGAGGATTTTCAACTCGTTCGTGTACACCGAGAAGACATCAAATGGAGAAACAGAAGTCCAGCAGGTGAGCGACGCCACAGGCCCTTCTCCTTTACTCATTTGTTTGCTGCACAGATGGTGTATTGGTCTTGTCCAGGGCAGAGTTGATTTCAAAAGCAACATAAACACACATTCATAGTCACATTATTCAGTTGGTTCAAGGAGAGACAAGGTGATTTTGAAGGGTGTTAAAATTCTGCTGCTGCTGTTGCTGCTTCTGCTGTCTCATTGGCTTTGAAGTTGTGCCTGTGTTTGGACTCTTCTGTTTTGCACTCTGCTCACAATACAAGCGTAGTAGTGCTGTCATCAGTCAGTCAGATGACTTTAAAGTGACAATGGCGTTCATTCAGCAAATTAATAGGAAGGAAACTATGACTGTAAAACTGCAGGAATTGTATTGTATGTGAATATGATTGTGTGTGTCAGTGCATTTTCACTCGTGCGTGTACGTCCTCGGAAAAGTGACAAAAAACAGTCAAAAACAGACTGGTAAACAGACACCCGAAGGAACAGACAGCTTGATTTTTGCATTTGTGCTTGTGACAGCAGTGTGTGTGCGTGTATTTGTTTTTGTGAGTGAGTGGCAAGAATGTGTTCACCTGTGTGTGTGGTGTGTGTGTGTGTGTGTGTAAAATACGTACGATATCCCTGAGCTCTCAGATATTTACAAATCCAAAGTCAATTCAATCTAGACCATTAGAATCTCTTAGAAACACATTTCTGTTACAGATTTTTTTTTAAATCTCCTGATTGCATTTTCCTTTCTACTTCTTAGAACATGTAAGGTAATATTTTCTCATGTATGGATGTTTCAATAAGTTACTTCCGAAATGTAAAATATTCTATTATAATTTTCTGTCTGTTTGAAAGTAAATTTTGTTTCGTGAAATAGCACGGTTTATTCTTATATTTCTTCTACATAACTTTTAAGTTCTATCAAGCCTTCATGGAATGCAAGCTTTCATGGAATGCATACTGATCGAATTTCTGCGTCCTTTTGCATTATGGGAACAGGAATTAATAAGCTTCGGCTTCATCCCCTTGGCCCTTTTTCTTTTCGGGTATTGTCCGAAAGGGGGGAAAAAACAATAAAAAAAACAAGCTAATGTCAATGTACAAAACCAGGAAATAGAAACCTACCAAAATAAAAGCTGCAACACCTCCAACTAGGGGTTCAACCAACTAGCCGACTAGTCAATGCATCAACTTTACCACTCAAATGGTTGCTTTAGCTAAATATCGATTAGTCGCCACTCATGTTTTGACATTAATATGTTTACGTTTGGAAATATTTGACTAAAAATTAAACCGCTAGCACGGTCACTTGCAAAATTCACAAGTTTACATGACCTATCCTCAAGTATAATAAATGCACACCCTTCTGAAAAGTAACACTAGCTAATGAGCAACCTTCAAAAAAATAACATAACATAACATAACTGCATGTGTGCCACAATATATTATTGCAAAACATCACTCCTGTATTTTTCATTGTATACTATTCTTATTTAATGTGGCGAGTAGCAACCCTGCAGTTGTGTTAGGTGAATGTGAATGTGCTGCAGTCTCAACTCAGAAAATTTGAATGCACAGTAGAATTATCAACCGAGGTTTGCGGTCATGTCTGACGGGTTGACCTTTTAAAAAAAAAAAGTTTGAACTTTGGCGCATATTTTTCCTATTCATTTTTGGTCATCCTCCAAATTGTCATGTGAGGAAATCAAAATGACACTACAGTACATTTTTCACAAAATGAAATAAACTCTGGTTTCTTGCCACAAATTAAAGTAAAATGTCAGTTTTAATTAAAAATAATTTACATGCTTTTCCATGGCCTACTGGCCAGAAGTACAGTATTGGCCATATAATTAAAATTCTGTCTTGTGTACTATACTCTATGTACACACACTGATTGACAGACGTTATGATCAGATTATTATTTTCATTCGATAATGCATCAACAGTGAACCAAAAGTCAGCTATTGATTGTAAAACTGGTCAAATTGTGTTGGATGTTATGACTTCACAGAAACTTAAGATGAGCAATACATTCTGACTGAGTAGATTCCCGCAGGGAAAAATAAATAAATAAAGTAAATAAAAATATCACCGTTTTTCAGTTTACCATTTCATCCCACCTGCTGTTTTGGGTTTTTAGAACAAGTTTGAAGAGTCTATGTTAATTATATTCCCACTTTTATTTTATTTTAAATATGGCCCGCAGTCTTGCATACTCTGTTATACCATTGCATGATGTTTTTACATAATTTTTTGGTCGCCATGCGGGTGCATCATTTTGATACAGTTGGTAAAGGTTTCTCTGTCATGGTATGGAAATACATTATTATTACTGTGTACTTGTTTATGCATTCAGCAGCATATCCGTCACGTTTATGAAGTGTGTTCCAGCAATACTTGCCTGTTTTTAGAGTGTCACTTAAAGTGTTCACATGTGCCCTGAGCTCTCACACAGGTGCAAAGACTTTCATGTTGCTGCAAACATCCAGTTTGAAATCCTCTTGAGAAAATGTTGGTTTACTGTGTGTAAATAATAATTAGTCCCAGCAGCATTGGCTTATTTCTCGTCAGCAGGGCAGATTGAATAACTTTATTGCCTTGGCCATCTCACTACATGGCCATATATTCTGTCCATAAACCTTTTTGAAGTCGGAAGCTGCTAACTCAGACGGCTTCTCTCACATAGTTGGCTTGCACCTTCTCCTGGGCAGAGGGACTGTGTGCTTTAGCCAAAGTGAGGTTTAATTAGAAGTGAATGTGCGGGGAAAAAGGTAAAATAGAAGAGCATCTAACATCTTTTAGGGTTTTTTTCTCCTGGAAATGCATATTTCGGTTGATATGCAGACATTTGTCACCCTGCTCGGGTTTTGGGTGTCTTCGCTTTTTGGAGTCATATTTTCTTTCTTGATACAGTATATACTGCCAAAATTGATATTTTGAACATGGAACTGTTGCCTGCAAGTTATGTTTTTATACTGAAAGTACTTGGCAAATCTGTTCCTTTCAGATACATTTGACAATTGTTGGCTTCTCCACATGGTACACCTGCATCTAATAAACCTGGGTGCAAGCCAGTGCATCAGTTTATACTTGTAGGACTGATAGACATGTGAAATGAACGAAATAATCTTTTTCATTTTTTAACTATATATTTTATTGGGATGTAAATAGTAATGTTTGGTTTTCTAAAAATCATGGACTGAGCAGTTAAAACACGAAAAATAAATAATCATGAATGACAGAAACAAACAGTTTAAAATATGAAAAACGCAATCGTCACTAAGGGAAGTATACTTAAGACTTCACTTATCTAGTCCTACACCTTATATAAAATCCTACAAGTATACAATACTTCCAAAACAATGTAGATATAATTAATATTGTAAATATATACAGTATATAAATATGACAAATTATGCAATAGTTCTCAACAATTATGCAATAGTTCTCAACAGTTGCAAAACATGCAATTCATCACATTATAAGCCCTTCCATTAAACATTGCCTGCACAGTCTGTATATTTCCTGGTAATAGATTATTTTTAGCTTTGTAAATTGCCAAACAATTTAATCAATGAATATATTAGTTCTGTACAATATGAATAATTTATTAGCAATAACAATGTTTAATTTGCCCTATTGCAGTGGAGATTTTTGGGCACGTGATGCCGTTTGAAACATCACTTTAATTTTGACACACCAACATGGAAAGTTCTCATAATTACAGCACGCACATTTTCATTAGTGGATAGATTTGACTGAAACTTGTCAGCCAATCGGAAAAAAGTTCCGAGAGTAGCAGACGAAACAAACTAGAGAGTAGCAGTCGAAACAAACTAGATTGAGCATTTTGACAGGTTGTCATTTTTGAGAAATCTCATCATGCTTAACTTTTGCTCATTGTCCTGTAGTAGCTGAGACTGGTAGAAACTGAATCGTCGGCGTCTCTGCTGGTTTCATCCAAGTAGAGCAACACTTACTTCTACAATTACCTGTACTTCAAAAAAAGGATTCATCAACAGTCAATTCCATACAGCCCACCAAATTATTAATAATCATTTGATTACTCAATTTAAATGGTTCATGTGGTACAATTTTGTTGACACTGATAGAAATGTGGAGGATGATGTGTTGTATGTCCGATTTAAGGTTTTTAAGTGACATTATCATTGTCCCTGAACCATCAACAACATTTTCTACACAGATCAACAACATCCGACAAAGCTGATAATGATACAGACTATTTTCATGGTCTATAATAAATAGTCGATTAGCTGGAACATTTCTCATATTTTTTTTTAGCATTTTGGCCAAATTAGATGTTACAACACGCTTACGTGAAAGGTTGTGTTCACTGCTTGTGCAAACATTGTCATCACCATCTAAAATTCGCCAATAATGCATATTTCAATTCAAGACATGATGGGATAGTCATAATTTAGTTATCTGATTGTATTTAATTTGTAGTTTTAATCCAATTTTAGTGGACAAAAATAAAGAGCAATTTCAGCCGATGCGACAAAATAAAGAGTAATTTTAGTTGACTTCATTGACAAGTTAGTCAAATGTTTTCCTTCAGCATACATTTCAGCTTTTAGACTTGTAACTGTAGTTTAACATGCAAGTCACATTTAACGCACCTGTGTCTTTATTTAATATTTATTTCAATAAAACATGTTGAACTAACAATGATATGCCGTCTTAAAACTTATTAGTTTTCACCTAAATTACAAAAAAATTTCACAATTGCCTGAGATAAATTTTACAGCTGCACAATTAATGGAAACATATTTGAAACATTAAATAAGGTGCAGGGAAGAGTGGTTATTTTCTCCCACCTGCGTTTCATTCCTTCTTCTGATTGGATTTTGTGAATTTTCATCACTGTGTTGTTTTTGTTTTTTAGTCATTGACAAAATTGTCAGTCAATTTAGTTATCTTCATCGTCTCAATGAATGGCTTCTATTTTAGTTTTTGTTTCAATTTCGTCTGGGGTATAAAAAAAAAATGTGAAGAAAAAGATGCAGAAAATTTTCCGGCGGCAAAATTATCACTGCCAGAGAGCATGATTGTTTTTCTGCAATCTTAAAACCGCTTTAGAAATTTAAATAGAGGAAAATGTATCTCCTATGGGATATCATCATCTAGACTGATTGTTTCATGAAAGGAAAAGCAAAAAGTCACTGCTCATACATTGCCTCATTCTTGACTCAATGTCTTTCCCACCCTTTCGCATACTTTGTAATCCAGCTCTGATGTCTTTTTTTTTTTGAGAATGTGCCATAATCCACCTTTAAAAAAAATATGCACCCTTCATTCTGTGTTGTGCTTGTTGTTAGCTGTTAGTGTCTAACAATCCCAAGTTGATTCTGTGAAGCAATCAGATGGCGCTGTGCCATGCCATGGTATTGCGGTCATGTGGTTTTCGTCACAACCCCACTCATCCCTATATTAACCTCAACCATGTTCTCCAAAATAAGAGTCCATGTCGCCATTAGGACTGCTGCCATTGGCTGCGGTTGAATGTTGCCTGGCAGTCGTCAAAATCTTCAGCACAAGACTTCACAGTGCACCCTGCTCCAGTGTGTCTCTGCAACCAACCCTGGATTTTGCAATCCCCACACACTGGTCAGGTCAGTCAGGGTGAAGAGAGAGAGAGAGGAGCTCTGTGTTTGCAAGAGTGTGGTTAAAGTGTAGCGCGCAGGTTGGACTGGCTTCCTTGTCTGCATTGAGGCAAACTGTAACCCAAGCTTTAGCTCACACGCTCAAAGCTTCTGGTTTCTCTTAACTCAGTAAAAGTGGAGTTTAGGCTCTGTACTAGACTGTCCCTCCCCCCAACCCATGGAAACACCCCCCAGATGAACACTGGCCCGTTTCCCCCCTTTTTTTTATTATCGAAAGTTCATTGCCGCGAATTGCTACGCTGCCACAGACATTATGTGTGTTAGTACATAACACATTTTTGTGTTAACTTTATTGTCTGTGTGTAAGTGCACATCTCAGGAGCTATGTGTGGAGCTGTGTTTGTGGTGCTGTAGAAGTAATTGTGGGTTGTGTATGAGGTTCCTTTTAAACACCTGACAGAATTTAATGGTGGCCTGATTAGGTGGGTAAGCGGTCAGTGGGTCACTCAGCAGTTTCCTGTTCCTCTTTTGAATCACAGCACTTTTGCTGGCACTAGTAATTATGGGATGTGAACAAAGGGCTTTAGTTACTTTCTGTGGAAAGAGAGGTTATTTTTAATTCAATCTCACACGCTCCAGAGTGAGCTCAACTGCAGGCTTTGCTCCTTTAATATATGTATGTATACCTTGCTTTTGAGTGATGTTCTTGTTTCACAGTATTTTCATTTCCCAAAGGTTTGAAAAGTATCAACTTTCACAGTAAAAGTTTTTGTTGTTGTCAGTAATTTGTTTGACAAACTGCTCCCATAAATAAAGCAGGTTTGTTTTCACAAAACTATTTTGATGTCAAAACTAAATACAATTTACACTCACAATGCAACAAACGACTTTCTAATTATATATTTGTATGTAAATGTGGAAAAAAATCGCACAAGGTTAAGATGTTGGATCTTCTAATACTCAATGTCCAATTTGAACTTTTTTTTAAATGTGGAAAATTCAAATAAATCCAGTTGATGCCATCATATAACCTTTTTTACATATCCAGACAATGGTTTGAGTAATATTTTAACTAACTTTCATTTAATATTATTTATGTTTAAAGTTATTAAATGTATATCGTAAGTAGGAAAGTATCGAAAATTCAGTCACCGAAAATGCCGAAAATGACATTTTTTATTCTTTTTTTGGTAGGTTTTTAAAGTGCAGTATTATGATTTAAAATTTTCAGTTTTTTGCATTGGTTTCCTCATTCTCGGTTTTGTCCAAGAATTTGTTTTGGTGGATCCTTACTAATAAGACTAAACAACACCAACATTTACTCTTCAATTGTGATGTTGCATGACAGAGACATAGTATACTCTGCATTTCCCATTATAAAAATCTAATTCTATATAATATTTCCCTCCCCTTCAGAGAAAGTGTTGCTGAGGAAGTCAACCTAACGTGACACACTTTTAAACATTTAACTGTGATGCAAGTGTGTACAAGAAGTTAACGGCTTCATTGTAAAACTTAGGACGTACCTCTTCCCATTAACTTTGATGATGCCAAGTATGTTAGTATCAAATTGATGTGTGGTGGAAGAGGGAAGTATTGTTAGCATAAGTCCCTGTGTGTTTAATATTGTGGTTGTAACTTGACTGTGTTCCCTTTGTGCAGCTGGCCAAGAAGATTCGGGAGAAGTTTAACCGCTACCTTGATGTGGTGAACAGGAACAAGCAGGTGGTGGAGGCCTCGTACACTGCACACCTCACCTCGCCTCTCACTGCAATACAGGACTGCTGCTCCATACCAACATCTATGATGGAGTGAGTAACAACTCTTGTTGCTTTTTCATCTCCCACTTTAGTGTCTGTCTGTCTGTCTGTCTGTCTGTCGTAATGTTCAATTTCAATATAAACATAACTGAGGGGCCATTTAATATGCCAGTGGGGTTGTTTGTCAGCTACAGCCACTTGGTTTTATATTCAACTGGAAGGCTTTGAGGTTAACCCTAACCCTTTCATTTAACCTACTAATAATTGAACACATAAACAAAATGTTTTTTTTTTTAAATTTTTTAAATAAACCTTCTAACAAGTATTTAAGCTACAGTGAACATTTCTGGTGGGTGGGGGGATCAATTAGTAGGTTAATTCAATATGTAGGGTTTCTTTCTGAATGTACGGACCAAAAATGCAATAAATCAATAAATAAATAAACAAAAGTGAAAATAAAAACTGATATAAAAATGTGATTCAAAAATTAAATACAAAAATTAAATATAAATGAAATAAAAACAACAAAAAATATATTTATAAATAAACACATGAATAAATAAAAGTAAAAATAAATACAAAATAAAGAAAACAAGATTAAAAAAATAAATATAAAAATAAATTTGGAAATAAATACAAAAACAAACGTAAATATAATGTAAATTAAATGTCAATCAATAAATAAAAACACTCTGCTCTCATATTTATTTATTTCATGCTGCAGATGCTGTCTGTGTGTCTTGGGTTGAACTATTTGCCAGTTGGTTGAGCGACATGTCAGTGTATGTTGGACTGACTGTTGTTTACTGGAACTTGTGTGAAGTTGTTGAGCAACTCAAGTCGCAAGTTATGGTGACAGTAGACATGATAGTTGTCCATTGCTAGAGCTCTCCATGCACGCCGGCCAGACTTCCTTGTTCGCCTGGAGTGAATGACAGAACACTCCACCATCGAAAGGCCGTTTGCCAACCCAAGACACATGTAGGACTGCCCCTTCATTTGAATAATTTTTCATGACACATTACATGCTGACAGCATCTGCAACATGAAATAAATAAATATGAGAGCAGAACCTTTTTATTTGATTGATATTTAATCTATTTATATACATTTTTTTTCCCACATTTATTTTTATATTTGGTATATTTTTTAGATTTTGTGTTTTGAGGTCTCATTTTTTTTTTTTTAACCTTTTGTTCATATATATATATATATATATATATATATATATATATATATATAGTTTATTTTATTTCCATTTATATTTATTTTTATATCCTTTTATTTATGTATTTATTTTGGGCATTTTTGGTCCTCCATTTAATGCACATTGGCTGGCCTGCGTTCATGTTTTGTAAAAATAGGGATTATTTTTATGAAGAGGACAGAAAAGGCTATCATTTGGACTGTGTTTGCTTGTACAATTTGTAGCACTAATACTAGTGGTAATTTGCCCTCGGGTATAGGCACACTGAAGGCACACCGTTACAGTCAGTCGCTTATTAAAGTGGACTGAAATCAGGTTGAAAGTGAAGCAAAGGAAGAGTGCTGCTTTCACATATAATCTACAGTGGTGCAGCTGTCGCCCATCTTTCATCCCTCTCACTCTCCATTTCTGTCTGCCTCCCCCGACTCGCCATAAGCAGTTATTGCTCTCTGATTGTTTGCTTTTGCAGTGCAAACTTCACTTGCTCCAAGGTCATCTCAGTCCCGAAGGGGGGAGACCGTCTGGCTCAGGACCAAATGGCCACCTGTAGCCAGAGCATGCACATGACATTGTCCATAGACAGGAGCTGATATTTATGTGGCTTGTGTTCAGTCTTAAAGCCATGGATTTACATCCTTTTGACAGTCAGGCTGAAAAAATAGTGACAGTAAATGGAGGGGGGCTTGAGTTGGAATGATGTGGGAACTCCGGGCTATTGGGGTACGTTGGACATAGCAGGGTGAAGTAGAGGCTGATAGGCCCAAAAACTTCAAAGCGTCTTCCTTGGGGGAGGGGGCAATGCGCTTTCATTTTAGTTTGCTCGTGCACGATTGTGAGATATGCACATGTGCGCGCACTTCCTTAGTTTTGCACATTAGAACAGCTTGCAAATTTAAGGAATGCATTTTTTGGTTATGCAGATAAAATTAGTTAAGTTAAATATATGATTTTAAATAGTGATTAATAGGATGCTACAATTTCCATTTCCATGGGAGAGCAACACGGAAAGCTTGGAGGTTTAATCTTTTTGTCAAATGACATTTTAAATATTGTTGGCATTTATGAGCCGTCATTATTTGTGGGTCACACAGGAAATCAATGCAAGTCTTAATGATTCCACCTTTAAAAAGAGCTTTTCCAATTTTAGGTGTCTGTATTTTGTCATTCTTATTGAGACAACAATTTGTTAATCACCGTATGAGTTTACTGAAAATAAAAAACAGCATGGAGTTAATAAAAGAAGGTGAAGGTGACACTCATTCTGTGTTAAATTAAGCTTCTGTGTCTTGGAGTATCTGTTAGATCAGTTTAGAAGGGGCTCAAGTAAGGATTCACAATATGTCACAATATATCAGTTAACGAGCAGGCAATAATTTTAGAAGACTATTGAGGTCACAGTGCTCAACTTTCAGTATTATGCTACAATCACTGTCTTCCCTTTACAATTGGATGTGCCTGAAAATAAAAAAGGATGTGATGTGTGTAAGAAAGCAGTCTCCAGGTGCTTTGTTTATTTTGGGTGGAAATGTGCATAGATGCAACACCTGTTGCGTGATTGCCATTTGTAATGGAATACATCAAATTGAATGCAGTCAATGTAATTGTCAATAGCCCAGCCTCAACCAATACAAATAAGACAAAACAAAAACTGTGTATGGGAATTTGGGAAATGACAAAAAACAAAAATTGGAAAATGATTTATTGCAAACAAGATGATATGCCCTAAAATTTTACTGTTTAGTTTTGTTTAATAGTAGTGATCTTAAAAGCATCCCTCTATTTGTAAAGAATGTTATAATAGTTCTGGCAAGTTCTTGTATTAATGGGATACGGTTTTGAGAAGTTTATATTCAATGTTGCTAACATCAGCAGTGTATATTGTCATTTATTTTGCAGGAGTGATTTTCCATTCTTACAATTCTATAACAATCTTTTTCAAACGTTTTTGGGCAAGATGAATTCCTAATCCGAGCTCCAGTTGTGTAATGTCACAATAAAAATCATTTATTTGTGTACTGAATGAATTGAATTCTGTATTGTGGCTGTTTCCACAAACCTCCGCATCCCTTGGACCTGCCGCTCCTGTGCTTTTAAGGGTTGAAAATCCACATTCATTTTAACTTGGGCTCTGGCGCAACAGTGTGCCGCTTCAATATAGATTTACTCCCAGGGATTTTTGATGTTCTACTCTGTGGGTGTAGTTTAATCTAATGTATAATACAAACATTGGAGGAAATGTAACATCCCAACATGATTGCTACAGTCTGTCTTCACAATCACGTGGAGACACCTGACTTCATTTGTTTGATGAGAAGATTCTGCTTAAAAATGTTGCCTCTTGCTGTGATCTTATTTAGTCCCCCGAAGAGAGGCACAGTCAATCTGAATACTTAAAAAGAAAAAGAAAAAGAAGTGCCAGTCATTTGCTCTGGTGCTCGCTATCTTGTACATCTTCAGGCTCATATCTAATTAGTGCATCAAGAACATTTCCCTTTTGGGAAGGTATGTGCAAATCAGTGCAGGATTTTCCATGAATTTTCTAAATTGACAGGTTTACACAAGCATTCTGCAGTAGCCGTGAATGCCAACTTTAACACAATTAAATTTCGTATTGTACAAAGAAAATTGTGCTGGAATATTTCAGTGCTTTTGTCTGGTGAGGCAAAAAGCGATTTTTTTGTTTTTCCGCCTTCATTAAGATTCCTGATCAGAATGGAAGCCCCCTCCCGGCTCTCTCTCGCTCTCTCGCTCTCTCGCTCTCGTTACACAGGTTTTGATGTTGAATTCAAAGCAGCTGCAAATGTATTTTTTATCTGGCGCACATTTTGCTGAGCGTCCTGCCCAACCTTCTATGCAAACCGGATTTAAGGAGAATAGTAATGACTTTGGCCTTATGGGACACTAAATGAGTGAAGTACAAACGCAAGCCGTACATCACAGCACCTGCCAATCAAACTGGGCCAGGGCTAGGTCGGCTAGCAGAGGGAGCCAATAAGTGTGTAGAGAGCGTGTGTTTTATGTGCACATGTGTGTGTGTGTGGCTGAGCTGGGGGGGAGTCGGACTGAAGCGATGGAAGGATCAAAGCTTGCAGCCTTGGTGCAGTGCAGAACAGTCTGCTTCTCTGCATACCTCCCCCTTTGTCAGCCTTTCATTCCAGAGATATGTGCTGTGGAAAGCAGTTAAAAAAAAAAAAGTTACATATACAAATAAGACATTAAAATCATCTGGAAAAAGTGCATATTTATTGGTATCTAATTTTTCAGTATTAGCATCAGCCATGTGTAGAAACACTATGCTGAAAGACGTACTGGCTGTTTTTGTCACCTCTTTAGCACATGTGGGTGTGCATACTGTATGGCCGTGTGTCACCGTCTTTCAGTCCCACTGTTGACGTTTCTTTGGCCCCCTTCTTCCATTCTTGGAATTCATCATGTGTCCGACTTTCTCTGTCTATAATTGCAGAGTTTTTTGTTGTTGTTGTTGCTGCCATTGCTTTTGTTGATAATTTAAAAAGCAGACCCTCCTGAAACTAACACAACCTAATCCTTGTATTTGTTCCCTAGTAACACATTTGCAGAATTCGTGGAGGGTTTTTTTGGGCCATGGAGAATATTGCATTTAAGTAAAGTCGTTTGCTGGTAAATCAGCCCAATACTAGGTGTTACTCCCTATGAGTTCGATCACAGCTCAATTTCATTCTTGGGTTTTAACAGACATTTAATGTTGTCCACATGTCTTTTACATGTGAAAGCATCACCCCAAAAATGCTGTCAGAACTAAGAAAAGAGCAAAAATAAACTCAATTAACACACAAAATAAAGGGGATTCACAATAAACAATTAAGAAGGCAAATGACAAACATTTACCTCTAGGGGTGTTAGAAAAAATCGATTCGACAATATATCGCGATATTACAGCGCACAATTCTCGAATCGATTCGATATGCGGCCGAATCGATTTTTAAACATCAATTTTTTTATGGGAATATTCAACAAAACATCTTACTTAGGGTTAGGGAAGAATGTTATATTAATGAAACATTAAGCCTTAATATTTTTATTTCAGTGCTGTTCAAACATGAAACAGACTTCAACCTGTTTGTTAAATGCAGTGGCTCAGTTATAAGCCTGAATTTCTAGATAAATAAATAGATTTTCATACCAATCTTACAGTGTACATGTGCAAGTTTACTGATTAGTATTTTCTAAATTTGAGTAAAAAAATAAATAAATCGCAATAATCAATTTATAGATTCGTATCGGGATTCATCGGTATCAAACCGAATCGTGACCTATCAATCGTGATACGAATTGAATCGCAAGGTATTAGGCAATTGACATCCCTATTTACCTCATTGGCCACATTCATTTAAAAGGTATAAATGTCCGGGAATCTTCTGAACAGAAAGCACGTAAACTGGACAAGCTCCTTCCTTGTCGTCCATATGTGCATCAATTAACAGTGCCCCTTAACAGCAACGTATGATGGAACAAAAAGCATGTTCTCCCTTTCAATAACGTTTTAAACCCAAATTAGATTATTTGAATATTATGACTTATTTAACATTTTTACATAAAATAAAGATTTTATTTATTGTCCTTTTCAACCAAATCTAAACTATGATATAAATCATTTAAAAAAGAAAAGTTGCCTTTGACAGCAGCTACACTAGGAACCTCAAGACTGTGGCGCTGAGTTTGTATTTACAAAGTATAAACAAGCAGTCTTTCATAAGAGTGCATCTCCAAACTTAAGTTCACGGGCCAAAGTGAGACTTGTAAAAAAATTTTTAACTGTATGTCCAAAAACAAAAACTGTTTATTTTTTATGTTGTACCTGGGAAAATATTTGTCACAGAGAATGTATTGGCATAATGTAGGCCAAATGCTAGAAAAAAATGCATGTGCAAGTCAATGCCATTAGCTTAGCATTATGGGAGAAAATGCTAAATCATTAGCATTTAGCCTTATCAGTATGTTCGAACATACTTGTAAATCCATTCAAACTTAAAGGTGCATTGTGGAGTTGAAAATGTTCATTTTCTTTTTCTACATCATGCATGCTCCACTAATGCCCAGATGAGTACAAAGAGCCCTGACCTTTTAACAAAGACTGCGCCTATCAGCTTGTATCTTCCCTTCAGTCTGGAGTGCTTGCCCCGAACACGCCACAGCTTGTTGAGGTGGGAGGGGTGGAGTGACGCCATGCACAAGCTTTACACAGAGGCTGCGGTTACGCTTTAGGCCAGAGGTGGCAGTCGCGAGTAAAAAAGTAACCAACCCCACAATGCAGAGTATTTGCAAATACGTAAAAAAAATTTTTTTCCTGTTCTCCACATTGGCAGTTCCATGCTTCCATATAAATGGTTTTCTAACACTAACTATAAAATAAATACTTGATGCTCAAGAAACCAACCCCACTAGAATCTAATTTGATTTCATACAAATAAATATGGATTGTAAATTGTCTATAGTAATCCTGTTACTGTCTAGGATAATCAATATGCAAATAATAGTCATATTAAGCATGGCAACAATTACAGGTGCGCTATTACATGCAATAATTTTTTTTAAACTTTTTTTTTTTTTGTGACTCAAGAGGAATCAGGTTTTGGTATTTTTATAGACATACTTCCCAATGGACCTTTCCAGCGTTGATTTGGATTATCTAATTACATAAAGAGCACTTTCTTCAAGTCATATGTATATCTGGGAACATTACTTTGTTGGGGAAAACACGTTTTGGGCAGTTTTCCATGGAAAATGTTATTCACGAAGAGTCATAAATCCTACTTTAATAAGAGGTCTGGGCAACAGATGAATGTAGCTTGAATGAAAAAACAGGGTATTACTTTTCACCAGATGTTTTCTTTAATTTGATTTAATTCACAACAAACCATTTTTTCTTGCCATTCATGCCAATAGTGATGTTGAAATCCTAACACATGCCCATTAGCACAGTAAGGGGCGCATGCAATACCTGTGAGTTGACTTTTATTGGACGTAAAAGTCTGGAGTGGTAAACCTGTTGGTGCTGAGAGAGAAGCCAGAGCCGCTACGCCAACGAATGGGTTTGGAAGTCTTCCATAAATTCTTCAATGTTGTGCCTGTTTGTGCCTCTTTTAGGTTTGATGGAAATTTCAACGCCAACGTGTCCAAGACCATCTGCTGTGACAGACTCTCTCCCACCGTCAACAGTCGAGCTTTCAACCCCGGAAGAGACCTTAACTCAGGTGTGTTTGTTGCACATTGCCGAGATGTTTTCTTGCACTGACCTGCATGCTTCTTCACAACTTGTCTTTTCTTTCATTTAGGGATATGTGCAAGTGGAGTGTAATGTAGTGACTGAGATGGAAATAATGAGCTGTGTGTGTCAGGGAGGATGTTGGAGTATGTTCTATTTTCCACTCCTGTTCTATACACTTCATTTGAAATCATTTTCTCAACAGCCTGACATCAAATGCACGTTCTTTGCCTTTGAACAGACTTGTTGTAATGATTTGTACCACCTGTTCTGTCTATCTATGTGTCCTCACTTTAAATTCCAATCATCGGGTTTAATGCTGAAGCTAATTATAATTTTTGCCAAAAATTTGAAGGTAAAATAGTATATTCCTAGAGATGCAAGTTGTTGTGCATTAGTGTAATCTACTTGCCAAAGTGGATGTTTACATGAGGCCCTTTTGGGTGCGCGAGAAAACTTTTAAAAATGTAGCACAGTTATTTTTTTCAATTGTATTGTTGTAGTCATGTGTTGATCATGTTATCTAAACATTGACTCATACAGATTGGATCCATTAGATGCTTTCCGAACTGCCTCACATATAGCCTTTGACAGTTTGAGACTTTCCCTGAAAAGTTTGGCTCGTAAATTGTACAGCCTTTTTTAAGATTCCACTATAGTTCAGAGCTCCTAATGGTGGGGTTAGTGGCATGCCAAAGTATTTAGTTCTCCACTGTACAGAGGCTTTTCATACACCTTCGTACACCTTCATTCCCATTTGTCATGTTTCACAATCTGTTTCTCCTCTTCTGCATCGCTCCATATTGTTCCAGACACGCAAGCCTGCTCTTCTCCCAACTAATCATTCAGAGTCCGTTACCATTAGCAGGGTTTTGTTTTTCTTGTAAGTCTCCCACGCTATGTTCAAATTACTCAAACGCCTCTTCCCCCTGCTAAGTTCGCCTTGACCCTCCTTGTGCTTTCATCGTATTCATTTTCTGCCATTTGTCTTGGGTCAATCCAAACAATTTGCTACAGAAGGAAGGCAGGAGAGATCATGGCAGCTAACCATGAATGAAGACGTCATCAAAAATACAAATAGCAGAAACACATGAATTCAGATAGCAGTACATAGAACGACCAGTAGATTTAAGAAAACTGAGTCAGAGTTCGCCATGATTAGATCCATCTTTTCACTTCCATTCATCCGGATTTTACTATCCTCTCAATGCTCGGCCATTACTTTGGTGGTGTGTGCATTGTATGTCAACATTATGTTACTCTGCAGTCATGAAAAAAATATGGATAATCTGTTATGGGCAAAAAGCACAGATTTCTCCCTCACTTCTCCATTAACTCTTTTACTGTCAAAAACGCTAAATGATGTTTTGTAAAAACCTACGGAGGAGAGCCAAAGATGTTAAAAGACGTTCACCAAGTTTTTTTTTTGTTTTTTTTTTTTGGGAAACGGGTGGAGGAAAGCCTTGGCCAGCTGTGCTGAAAGTATCAAGCAGATCTAGTTAGTATAATGCCTATTTTTGGGCACTAGATGGCAGCGATGACTCTCTTTGGACAAGATTGGGTAGGCGTCAGGAGAAGACGTGAGGCGGAGCTAGAGTGTTGAGGGGACAATGGCTGAGGAAGCCATAATGGCGACCGGAGCATTTTTTTCAAAGACGAAAAGCATCGACCAATGCTAAAGAGCACATTGATGACGACGACGATGATGATGGTGACTCCGAGGTTGACGCCGAAGTTGGAAGCGTTGACGCGGCGGCTATGATCACGTCATAAATCCTCACCGGCTAGCGATGCTAACGCCGGAAAACGCGGAGCACAACCGAGTACGCTCAGGTGGACGTTCAATCGGACGACGAAGAGTGCCCCGAGTCCAATGCATATTCATCGGAGGAGTGGGTACAGTCTGATCACGGAGAAGACACTGGTTATGGACTACGATGCCACCATAAATGGAGCGGATAAGATGGATCAACCACCCGGTATAGGAACTGAAGGACATAAGGAAGCCAGACGTAACGTCAACATATCATGATCCTGAGAGTAGACTTGATGGCAACATGGCCAAGCCCACACTGCGGTTTATACTTGCTATTCCCCGGGAAAAAAAAGCCAGCAAAAAAGTGTAGCGTCTGCAATCGCAGTGAAACTAATCTGTTGTGCAAATATTGCTGCGTCTCCTTGCACGCAGGGGAGTGTTACAAAAAGAAAAACTGTATTTGAAACATCCACACAATTGTAAATAGTACCACGGTTGCACACATTTGTAAATAGTTTGCGAAATTGTTTTGTCAAATTGTTACACTGTTGAATGTAAATAAACGTATTTTGCTATCCAAAAACACTTTTTCATTGTTGGCGGTAGTGTTTTACAGAAGTAAAGCACATTTTAGGTGTTTGTGGCATCATTCATGAAAAAAAAAGGTCTCAAATTCACTAGAGTGCATGGAATAATATCGTTTCACCAAAAGCTTGATTTCTCCGTTTTTTGTTTCAAAACAGAGCATTTGGGTGAAACTAACCATTTTCTATTGTTGATTACTGAAAAACGGAATAAGGTAGAAACAAACTTTGAGAGTCCAATCTTTCATTTGGTACTATGTGTGTTTCCATAGTCCAAACACAACATTTTCTGTGGACCTTGAAAGATCAGTCAAAATGCTTAAATCGGCTGGCACTGACGGCATCCCTTTTCTGAAAATGTCTGGCAGTCAAAGAGTTAAAGTTCAGTGTTCAGTTCATCTGCAGTCCACAATTGTAATATAAAGGATTGTTTCTCTGTGTTAGCTGGAATTTATAAGAGTAAATTGTATGTCACCAAATAGGAGTGGGAGATATGGCCTAAATATTATATCGCGAAGAAATTTGCGGTGATGATATTTTTTACAACATTGGTAATAATTACTGAACAATAGATTTGTAATTAGTGCGTTGGAATAATAGAACTTTTATTGCTACACAATATTTAAGCCACCTTTTTTCCACAATTGAAATGTGACCAAAGTGCAAATATAGCAAACGTAATGGAATGAAATGGAAATAAAAACAGGCCAGGTAGTGTTTACCCTGCGAGGTCTAATTGTAACATAACCGCTTAAAGCACATTTACTTAGCAAATACAGAGAACAGAACACAAACCTTCAGAAGTCAGTGACAAATTGCATGAGTCAAGAAAGTCCATTATTTTTTCCTGTGTGGTTGATCCTCGTGTTGTAGAGGCAAAAACAAACAACAAAAAAACGATACGGTAGCAGCCAGTCTGTGGCGTCATGCTCTGTACATCGCAGGCAAGTGTGTTGTTGAAAAATGTTTTCCCTTGCGACAGTTTAGGCAGTGGTTATTTTGCTGTAACCGGCAACCCTCCTGTGAGCGTTATTTTGCCGTGAATGTCTCTAAATGGTAAATAAGAGGACCGAGAAAATGCCATGATTGCTTGGAGACATTACTAGCGGGTATGAACAATGCGAATGTGCATGTTTATGCCGTTGCGCAACAGCAACGCGCACGCCGTCTCGTCGAGAGCACGTTAGTTTAGTGGCCGGTTAGCAAAGCAAAGTCACGTCAACTATATGGCGAGTTACCGATCACGGTAAAATAACCACAGCGGATTGTTTATCTTGGCCAAACAATACGCGACCGCTTCAGTATTATCCAACCACAGTCTGTTTTTTTTCATAAGAAGTGCATCTAATCAAGAGTGCTCCAGTAATGAACATTTGTTCACGCCAAACAACACAAGCTGTTTCTTTCCATGCCCTTCTCGCGTGCTTGCTCATCCTCTTAACTTTAATGGCAACAGTTGACATGCACAAATTTGCAAACGATTATATTTTTTGCATCATATCTGACCTCTTGTCACCAAACAGCCTCTGCACGACAAAGCTCACTCCCACTTTGCCGACAGAACTGGCTGCAGCTCACAGCCTCACACGTTCTGACATTTTTATGCTGTACGCATGTACGTCCAAATAGACACAAAGACGTATGATGTTATGCATTACGCATCACGTCAATTTCGGGAGATTTCAGTTGGAACACCCCTATCACCACATATACATTTCCTTTTTAGTCCTCTTCAAGGGCATTTCAACATCAGCCAGCAAGCAGACAACAAATAGTTAAAATTTTTTGGTTTGCCATGAGTTTCAAACCTGTGAACCGTTGGATCCAGAGCCCGATCAGTCTCAACTGATGAGCAATAATAATGCTAACGTATCCGAGCAACAGGAATTTTTGACTGTTTAGCGTCTCTCGGTTGGCTGTTTACGTCTAAGGCCTAAATACACCAATCCAACGTCTGGAGTCGGACAGCGTTGGACTGACGGCATGCGCCGTTTGATCAGTGTATAAATTACTGTTGTTAAGTCGGATCGATTTGGAATACGTCGGGGGGCGTTTTCAGCAAATTCGACATTGGCGTGTCGGGGCATTTGATCTCTGAGAGTGGCTGTTGGCTAGCAAATCAGCGCACGGAGCAAGAAGGGGAAGTGACGAACGCGAATAAACAGTACTGATGGAAAGTCTGGACCATTTTTTCCCCCCACTCATTTTGCGCATTGTCATCCGCATGTACCCTCCGCATTTGAACGTACAATGTCTGTCTGGACAGAAGATCGAGAAGATGAATTTGTCTCTTTGGTTCAGAGAGACCGGCATTGTATGTTAAAGGGTATGCAAACAAAAGGTATGAAAGCCAAACTTTGGCATGACATGGGGACGCGACTGGATATAGCAGGTAGGATTTACTTTTATATACGATACTGTGCAAAAAGCCGGAGGGTTTCATTCACGTGGGAGGACATCATGAGAGAAACAGTAACCGGTACGCTTTGTTTACGTTTTTACATCCCGCCCCCATAAAGAGGTTTCGTGTTGCTGTTATAAATAATGACTACCGCCACCAATTGTATGGATGGGAATTACTTCTCGCGCATGCGGTGTCTATTTACAACATTTTTCTACGCGACGTGCCGACGTCTGGGCCGACGCGTGGCGTTGGTCTCATTTGCCTGGCATCGGATTGGTGTATCAACACCTCATTGCTCACCTCTCATGCCGTCTGAGCAACAAATGAAAGAAAGTTTGCGAACTTGGATGCTGGCCGAATCTGAGAGACGAGCTACTTGTAGCTTAGCACTAGCTAGGATTAGACTAGTATAGTGCAACGGGGATGGATTTAAAATGGGACCAAAAAGTAAAAGGAAAAAAAAACATTTTGGGTTTTGCTTGTAGGCCAGGTTAGTGTGCGGGATCCTTGACGTTAAAGTAAGTTATTTTAAACAGAAAAGGATTTTTGATTTGTTAATTTGAGTTGATTCGGTACTCAGTCGCTAATAAACATGAATGACAATAGCGAATGCGTAGTCCAGGCACTACTAGAATAGAAATGCAGAACAAATGCTCAAGAACTACAATTGAGCAGTATTACACCAAAGCTGATTCATATTTATCAAAATAATTAGGGTTGAGAATGTGGTCATTGCTGGAATGATATAAAACAGTGATTAAATCAACTACAGTAGACAAGATAAACATTTTTAACCGTTTACATGGTACCCCAGTTTACGAAATTCAAGAGAAATAGCAATAGAAATGTTTTCTTTTATATTACTGTCCCTTATATTTTAATCCAAATGTTTTTGTAAAATGGCATCAGTTTGTACCAAATTTTATGCTTAAACAGATAGGATAGTTGTTTGCTGTTGGCTGGCAAAGAAGAAGAAGAGGAATTGCAGCCTTGTATGATTTGTGTTTATGTGCGAATGTGGCTTGTAAGACTCCAAAACGTTCTTTAACCGCAGCAACCCCTACAACAGTTATGCAAATAATGCAGAATGACAAAACTACAATAATTGCTGGCATTGGACCAAATCCTCATAAGTTACAATTTGGTAAATATAATATTTGTTAAAAATATATAAAAAAATTGGTCAGTCCACACGTGGGTGTCATTTTTACTGTAGTAAGTGTTTTTTTTTTTGATGATGCAATGTTAATGGTTGAACAAATCCGTCGTTTTTGGGATCTACTAAAAAGTGACTATTAAGGAGCTATATGGTAATATACTATCACAAAAGAAATGTGCAAAATTAGCAAACATTTGCAAAATGCCTCTATGGATTTGTGCGCAGGGTTATAATAGTTGTTTTTAAATTTGAGTTTTTTAGTTTTAGTTTTTATTTATTTATTAGTAGTTTTTATTAGTTTTCTTTCCCCCCGAAAAATGCTTAATTTAAGTTTAGTTAAAAAAAAAAAAACTATTTTAGTACTAGTTTTAGTTTTTCTTAAATATAGAATGTTGGTTGAGTGCAAGATATATATATTTTAAAAAAAATGTCACTAAGTATTATGTAATAAATTAAACAAACAATTCTCAAGCGACAGTTTGACCTTCGTTCTGTACGGACAGCAGTACTAAACTAAACTAAATATTTTAAATGATCCTTGAAAGCTCATGTCAGGAGGGAAGAAGCTATTGGAATGTCTGCTGGTTTTAGTATGTATAGTTTGATAGCGCCTACCCGGTGGAAGGAATATTTGGTCAGCCAGCCTTTTTTTCCATATCAGAGCAGTAAACTCTGGAAATCTGTGAGTTTAAAACATTAAAAGTTGGTTGAAAATGAGTCAAAACTGTGCCCATATGCAGTGAATGAATGGGGGGAGTAAATGATCAATCAACAAGCGTGGTTGCACTCTATTATAATTGATTTATTTATTGTTAAGGGATTTTAGATTGTGAAAAGCTCAACCAGGGACAACGGGAGTTGTAAATTAGCATCTGCTAAACTCTATATGCTCAACATCAGCTGCAAGCTTTGTTTTGTAACTGTCTAATTGCAATGTCCCTGTCAAATAACCTAATAAACTGAAAATGGAAGAGGTGGTGACCAGCATGTGGAGGGTCCAAGAGAATTTTGCCGGCCCTTGTCTTAGTTTTTGCTGCCTGTAAGTTTTCAAGAGTGGGAAAGGAGATGATGATCTGATGATTTGTTCCAGATTCTTAGGTTCATCTGTACTTTTGCGGCAAATTCCGTTCGAGCTTTTCTATTGTTCTTGTTAATGAGTGTTTTGAATCTGCTTGTTTATCATCTACACTCTTTGGTCATTTTTATGACCTCCACTTCCTCTGGAGTTTTTTTGTTGGTCACCATTTCGCATACAGGGGATTCTTTCTCTCTCCTTCCCAATTTACAAACCTTCACACTCTTTGCGAACATGTTTATGCTTCCTTATCTAACCAGCAGCACAAACTTTGCAGTTCTTACCACCAGATATGCATTAAATCTTGGAGTGTATTTATTTACCCACTTTGGAGGGTAATTCAGTTCAGAATCCTTGCACAACATGGCATGTATTTTCGGAATGACACCAGACATCATCAATCCCATAATTCCAGTTGTCTTCTCTGTGCAGTGTTGGCAGACAATCTTAAATCCAACCCAGGGATCAAGTGGCAGTACTTCAGCTCCGAGGAGGGCATCTTCACCGTCTTCCCGGCCCACAAGTTTCACTGTAAAGGAAGTTATGAACACCGCAGCAGGTAGAACACAAACTTTCTTAACTTTTCTTTCTGTGGGCACTGTCGGCCATACTTGTCTTCTTCTTCCTCACACTCTGCCTTCCTCAGTCAGTCGAAGTAGAAATCTTAGTCCGCCTTTCCTTCACCATCTTCATGCCTCTTCCTCTTTCTCACCCATTCACCTTCATACCAGTTGCTGGGGGCCCAGGCGGCATGTTGGCGGCATGCTCCTTGACCAGACAATGGCAGGAATGTGACTGGGTACCACTGCAACTCAGTAGAATTTCACACCTCCACTGTTGTGGTTTTTATTTGACTACCACTGAAAGACATCTCTTTCAATTCCATCCTTTACCTTTACACATGTTTTTTTACACTTGGGTGACAAAAAAGGTGCCTTGACAATTTTCAGTCATGTCTTTTGTTTTTGTTGGGGCTTTTAAACTGGCACATATCTAGTGTGATTGTGTTCCTTTTCTTGCTTTGAGGGTGGATGTAGCTTTGTGAGTATATTACTCCACTTCTCCGCCCCATGTTATTGTCCACAGACCACACACACCGAGCTAACCCCCTCTAGCCTCCGAGATCCCTTCTATCCCACCCAGCACGTGCTCACCGACACACACAGCGACACACACTTAGAGGAAACCATAGAATAAATAAGTTAAAAAAGAAAATGGTTAACAGGCGAGGTTACTGTCTTTGTACAAACAAAAGCACTGCAAAGATACGTTATGATGCTGCTAGGTTGCTAACATATAGCTATTGGAGTAATGGATTTTTGTTAAGATCAAGCCATAAAGTTGTGATACACAGTGACACTTCACTGTGTGTGTGTGTGTGTGTGTGTGTGTGTGTGTGTACATACTACATTGTGAGGACCAAAAATCTGTCTTTAACGAACAGATTGAGGAATTTTTTGTCAAGAAGTAAAAACCACCGCTTAGAATTGTGAAAAATGTTAAGATTTTTTGAGTCATTGTGCTATTTAGATATGATTTGAATGAATGGGTTATTAATCGCACTTTGCTAAACGTTGTTGACTCTGAATTGTTTTTAGGAAATGCATGAGATAGAATTACATTATAAGCAAAGCAGCGGCAAATATAATGTTTTCACTGAGTTTCAGAATCACTGAGTAGGGAATCAGGATACTGATATGGCTTTGTGTATTTGTGTGTATTTCCCACAGGCCTGTATATGTTTCGGCAGTGCGTCCCCAGTCTAAACATGTTGTTGTGATGGTGGATCACGGCGCGTCTGTTACTGAAACTCAACTTCAAATTGCCAGAGACTCAGCATTGGTTATTCTTAATGCAATAGATGAACATGACAAGGTACGGAAAGCAATTTTCCATGTTTTTTTTTGTGTGAATTATTATTTTTTTTTTGCAAGGCCCTATACATCGTTACTGTTGAATTCATTATCATTATGAAAACAAACATGTTGATGGCATGGATTTTGCATCACCATGGTTATTGATATAATTTTGATTCCTGTCAAGATCGCCGTTCTGTCAGTGGCAGACGTGGTCCGCTCCTGCTCTCTGGACCAGTGCTACAAGAGTTTGCTTTCTCCGGCCACCAGCGAGACAAAGAGAAAGATGAGCACCTTCATTTCCAACATCAAGTCCTCTGATGGCACCACACAACATGCAGCGGGCTTCCAAAGGTCTTTCCAGCTTCTCAGAAACACCAGCAGCCTCAGCAAGCAGAGCACCAGTAAGGGAATGGACGCACTCAAGGACTATTAACTTAACAAACAAGCTTCTTTATCTGATGTTTGTGTCCTTGTCCTACGCCAGCCACAGACATGGTTATCATCTACCTGTCCTCTGGGATTACATCTCGAGACTCATCAGAGCCGGAGAAGAAAGCCACCCTCAGTGTGGTCAAAGAAGAGAACCGACACTTCAACAATTCTGTCATGATCCTCACGTATGCACTCATGAATGGTGAGTTCACTTAGCAGACCTTAGGAAAACACACATGCACTTCCAAAGTATGTTCCACACAAAGGGGGAGCTGTCATAAGCCTAATGCGAGGAGAGTGTTTGTTCACTTCATCACGCTATTAGCTGTCATTTCTTATCTGAACTTCTTCAAGCTTTCGGGCCTGCTTATGCTAGGTCAGGGCTCAGCAAACTTTACTGTCAAAAGAGCAACTTAAGGGGCAAATAAATGACCAAAAATCTGCCTGGAGCTGCAATGCATTTGAATATTGTGATTGATGAAAAAATGTGCTAATGTTAGTCTAATGTACTGTAAGGAAGTAATTAGAGTTGCGCCACAACAGAAAAATATGAAGCATCCAATACTTTGAGATTCATTTTCTTCTACCTTCCGTCTTGTGTTTTTGGCTTATTTATTTGTTTGTTTCTTTATTTTGTGAATTTTCATACTTAGTTTTTCATACATTTTTAGACTTTACTAACTTTCTGTCCAATTTCAGCTTTTTTGGGGGGGCAATTTTATGGATGTGGCAATTTTCTGCCTCTTCTTCCTTTTTGGACATTTTGTGTCTGTTTTTTGACATTTTTCTTCCTATTGCTGCTATTTTCTGGCATTTTTGCTAATTTTGTGGACATTTTATGGTAATTTTAGGGATTTGTTCTTTTGTTTTTGGACATTTTATGGTTAGTTTTTGAACATTTTTTGTTCATGCTTTTCTGACTTTTTGGGCAATTTTGTTTATATTTTATGGTAACTTTTGGGATTTATTCTTTTGTTTTTGGACATTTTATAGTTATTTTTCAAATGTTGTCTTTTTTACCTTTTTTTTTTTATATATTTTTTTAATTATTATTATTTTTATTTTTTATTTTATTTTTTACAAATTTTCTGACCTTTTTTGCAATTCCAAAGACATTTGATGGTGGTTTACTGCCTTTTGTTCTTTTGTTTTTGGACATTTTGTGGTTACTTTTTGAGTTTTCTTTTCTGCTTTTTTTAATGATTAAATTTTCTAACATTTGGGCAATTTCATTGATTTTTTTTGGGGTACATTTCTGCTTTCCCTCCTAACTTTTTTGGGCATTTATAGGTATTTAAAAAAACAACAGCAGCTTTTTCATCTATCGTTTCTCTCTCTCTCTCTAATTATATATATATATATATATATATATATATATATATATATATATATATATATATATATATATATATATATATACCAGTAATGTGAACATTTGAAGAATATTTTATCTATAAATATGTAAAAAATCCACAGGGAGCCACAGTAGAGGGACTAAAGAACCACATGTGGCAGACCCCTGTGCTAGGTTAACACAAGAACTACTCCATCTCCTCACGATTGACTTTATTAAGATTTATTAATCCTTTATTAGAGTCTTTGTAGTGATTATAAATCACAGAGGTACGTTTTTCAAGATACGAGCTGTGGCTTGGTCAATTGGTCAATTTGCTTTGTGTTGCATGCCAAAAATGAACTTATCAGAAACCTTCAAAATAGGCCATCGTTCGAATTAGGGGGAGGGGGAAAAAAGGCCACGCTCACCGATGCACTTTATTTGAACGGGACAAGCGGACACACAAATTTAAAATGAAAGCACTCACAAAGAGCATGAAGACACCAACACTGAACTAATAGTCAAATGGGGCTTCTACTGTTACTGTGTGCTACATTTTAAAATGAAGTGCTATTTGTCTTAACTCTGATCAGTAATACATTTTTTCATGTTTTATTTCCTTAGAACTTAAAGCTCCTTAGGTATAGTGCGAAATTACACAAATGCTAAATAAAGTAAGGCTAAATAACGACTAATGTATTACATTAGAAGAAATCATGTAATAGCAGCAGCAGAAGCAGACTATGATAAATCTGCTTCCTGCATGTGAAGACAGGAGGATAGCGAAGTGCTCAGAAGCCTCAAAGGCCTTTTTGTATTTCTTTGTACGTGATTCCTTTTCCTATTTTATTGTCCTTGTCTGTCCACGTGGCCCTTCTAAGTGCCATCCCCTCTCTGCAACACACACATACACTGCATGCATTAGCAAACAAATAATTTTTGCACCCGGGAATGTAAATGAGGTACATCTAAGAGGGGAGCGAGTGAGACTTCAAAGGATGCATGGCTCATTGTGCATGTGTGTGAGTGACAGAAGACCTCGCCAATTTCAAGAGGGCCGGGATGAAAAGGGAGCAAACATCTATCATCCTGAGTTTTATTAGCGATGCACGTGCTGCTGATCGCTCAGAGATTCTCAGTTCTGGTTTGGGAGCAATGCTGCCTAAAACAGCCACTGAAGGTCATCATTTAATATTTTCTAAATATTTGCTTTGAGTCTTTGAATATCTTGGCGTTTGCATTCTTTTTGGGCTGTCAGCAAGAGTCCCCCTTTTGTGTCGATTTGACATTGCCGCCCGTGATGACTTTGCCTCGTGTTAGTCAGCCAGCACGATGAGCCACAGACGAGCCTTGGCATTAATTAGGGATTCTTCGGTAATCCTGTCAGTGATTGGATTGTGGCAGACATTCTGCACTCCGTCCGAGGTGCCAACTGTTCCAGGTGACAGCTGCGGGCCAGCGGTGGTTATCCCGGCTACATGAAATGACCTTTAAAGGCGTGAGATAAGACTTGGCTTGACTGTAAGATTAACACAGTCTGCTAGATGCTTACATTTGACGCATTAGTTGCCCAGATCATGAGATTTATGCATATGGTAATAATCTAGATGGAACATTTTGGTGTGATTACCACTGCTGTGTCCCGCCCCTCTCTCTGCAGAGGGAATAACAGGTTTGAAGGAGCTGGCCTTCTTGCGAGACCTTGCTGAGCAAAATTGGGTGAAGTATGGCGTCGACCGCTTCCCTTTAGCGTCGTCATCTGGATCAGCCGCAGCGCCCGTGATGCCTGTGGTGAAGGGCAGCATGATGGTGCTCAACCAGCTCAGCAACCTGGAGACAACAGTGGGCCGCTTCTATAGCAACCTGCCCAACCGCATGATCGACCTCGTCCACTTCAGTCTGCCCTACGCTGACCCCATGGGAGACGGTGCGTGATCAAGACCTGACTCAACAACCTGGCGGGAGATATTACCCTTATGTTGATCATTTAAGATTTGTGATTGGCTAAAATACATTTATCTGTAGAGAGTAGTGATACATTTAAAATTTTACACATCACAAATACAATGTCAAATGTTTAATGTAAAAATGTCAAGATATTTTTTTTCTTTACCTACCTAATTGCTTAAATGACAGTCCATTCCATTTTATAAGTAAACCTACTCGTCTGTTGAGAACAGGCAGCACATTTATATGTTTGTGTTTTAAATGACAGCGGTTGCAGATAAACCAAAGCACGAGATAAGATGTGACTGATTTGAAATGCTGCATATTGTGTGCATTCTCTCTTTCTCCAGGCTTTATTATGACTGTGAGTCGGCCGTGTTATTTCGGGAACCTGCTCCTGGGTGTGGTTGGAGTGGACGTGAACCTGGCCTACATTTTGGAGGATGTCACATATTATCAAGACTCTCTGGCTTCGTACACCTTCCTCATTGACAACAAAGGTCAGTCCAAACCAAGTCTGGAAGGACCACATTTAAATAAATGTTTGATTATAATTATTCTTTAAATGTTTGCATTGGTCCTCAGAACTTTTAACCTACTTTTATTACTCAATAATATCAGTCAAGGGCTGCAGATTTGTAACATTGAACCACTGTTGTCTTTTTCAAAGTCTCTTTCTTCCCTTATTGCTATAAATATGCCATCAAATTACACAAAATTGCCTTATTAATGAAGCAGCTCCATAAACATGACTATTAAAGTTATTAGCTGACATTAAACCCACACTGTACAATTTAGGAACATACTCACTCAGGTCTCCCCCGTATTTATGTGGATTTGTTTTGTTTTGTTTGTTTGTTTTTGTCACATCCTCATCCTCGTGTGATAAGCTCTAGATACAGTATGTTGCAAGTAAAATCATGGCACTATCATGCTCAACACTGAGTCGCAAGCTACAAAGAGTGCTTGTTAGCTGGCGCGGCTAAAGATTATCCTCTCCTATAAGTAACTAATCCTCACTTCCAGTCTCAAAATGACAATCTTTCTTTCTAAAATGTATTTAGCTTTGCTAAGGGAATGCATTTGTTATTTTTGTTAAATTTATTTCATTACATAGAAGAAAAAGTGGGCATATGTTTACATGAAAATGCACAATTTGAATGAAAAGTAGCACAGATAAATCAAATTATTTTGCCTTTTTTTTTAATTATAAAATAATAACTTTTCACATTGAAATAAGTTGATATTTCCATGAGCATTTTTACACTTTTAGGTACTGTGAAGGTATTCAATTTATAGACCATTATATACATATGCATATATGATTCTTATACAAAATTTGACAAATTTTCTCTATTTTCCTTGTACTCAATACTCATGTATATTATGGTCCCCTATTTGTGATTTTTTATTTTTTTTTAAATGATGTCGAAATTACGGTACATGCACTAATTAGCGTTACATCATCCAGTGCTTTGTGTGAATGGCAGAGGAACACTTGTTTTTTTCAAACATGTGGAAGAACCATTGCTCAAATTTCAGTTGCTCACCAAATGTCTTTACTTTTTTTTGTTAGAAGTTCAATTGTGAGATCCTCTCTTCCAATCAGATTGTTCTGACGCCATCCCAATACTGCTGCTAGCCTCCAGGGGCCGTATTTGCATAGGATTTGAGCTTTGAGATGCTGTTTGATGTAATAAAAATAATTTCTTTCTGAAGCACTTTGGAGAGCATATCATCATCATTCACATGCATTTGGTCAGGGCATTCAAAAAAAAAATACTTTTTTTTTGGTTTTCAATAAGCACATTTTAATGAGCACGTTTGCTTTTCCCAGGTTATACCCTGATGCACCCATCACTAACGCGGCCCTACTTGATGACCGGGCCTCCTCTTCACACAGACATTATCCACTATGAGAATATTCCTGGATTCCATGTTGTGCGACAGAACATCCTCAAGTGAGAATAGCTGTGGAAGTTGAAAAAGAAAAGTTTCTGCCCATGATGTTATTGATGAATGCTGTGCATTTCCTGCAGCCTCCCGTTGGGCAGTCAAGTCATCGCGGTTCCAGTGAACTCATCTTTGTCCTGGCACACGAACCGGCTCCGAGACAACAGCAGAAATGCATACAATGTCAGCTACGCTTGGAAGCTGGTAGGTGTTGCAGGAGAATTACATTTTGTACTCACTTTTTGGCTCAGTGGTACATTTACTACTATATTACTACTATTTACATTTATTACTTTAATTCTGTTCAAGATGAAAGTCAACCCGCCCAAAAAATCTAGACAATAATATGTTTTGCGCAGCTCCGCTAGTCTAAGTACGGTATTCTGGTTAATATTTTGTTTGTGGAATATGATTTAAGCAGTCAAATCCAGCAGTTTTTAATCAATATCAGAAGGCAGCCATTTTTCTTGTTTGCTGTTGAGTGAAAATGACATCACAGTTGCTCAGGTAACAACCAATCACAGCTCAGTTTCAGAAAACAGGTGAGCTGGGATTGGTTGTTGCCTGAGCCCTGCCTGAGCAACTGTGATGTCATCTTCAGTTGACAGCAAGTGGCAAAATGGCCGCCCCTTGAGATGGATAAAAATGGCTGGATTTTGCTGCACAACTCGTAATCCATAAATGTAATATTAATCAGTATGTCACGTTTAGACTAGTGTCAAAGATAACATATTGTCAAGAAATGTTTAAGGTTGACTTCGCTTTGAAGAGATGCATATGTATAATATAACCGACTATCTTGCCTTTTAGGTTCAGGACACGTCGTTCATCTTGTGCATCGTGTACGTGCAGCCAGAGATTACAGTGAAACAGCTCAAAAACCTGAACACGGCACCCAGCTCCAAGCTCCTGTACCATCGTTTGGACTTACTGGGTCAGCCCAGCTCTTGCCTCCATTTTAAACAGCTTGCCACTGTTGGTAAGGCCAAGATAAATTCCTCACGACTCACCAGATTTTTGTTTTTGTGTGTGTGTTCTGATGTCAGCGCTGAAAACCTCTATGTCCCTTTCTTTGCCTTTCTCAGAATCCCCCACAGTGATGCTGGCAGCTGGTAGCTTCTCATCTCCCTATGAGCACCTCAGCCAGCCAGAAACAAAGCGCATGGTGGAGCACTACACAGCCTATCTGAGTGATAACACACGGCTCATCGCCAACCCAGGCCTCAAGGTACACAACAACAAAAATGCATGCAAACGATGCCTTCGTTAACGTTGTTTGAAATACAAATATTTATATTCATGACTCATACTGGCAATAAATATGCGCCCGCAGAAGAGAGAGAGATTTAGTAGAGTGTTTCTGTATTAGGTAATGAAGCTCTGCATCTTTAAGGAGGGGACAAAACCCCCATGTGGTTTTGGCAGTCTGTTTGCATTCCTGGTGTGGGGGTGCTGGGGTGTAAGCGGTTTGAACTCAACCACACTTGCAGTTCCGATGCCCAGGCCTGTCTTAAGGCCCCCTCATATGACCAATCACCCCTTTCAGACGCTCTTAAAAAAATAAAACACACCAGCAGTGTCAAATGTCACATGGGCCAGAACTATCCTAGTCCAAATCATGTGACGATCACTTATCGCTTCAATAAATTCTGATTGATGCACTTGTGATGGAAGTTTTAGGAACAAAATAAGCCTACTGCACATAAAATGGGGTGCAACTGTATTTTAGGACTAGTCGCACCAGTTTAAAAAAAAAAAAAGCATCATAAAGAAGAATAAAACATAAGTGGCTCTGTATAATTATTATTTTTTTATTAAGGGAAGTGTATGTTACAAAGACTGAGACCAAGAAAAGTAGAGCTCAGACTCACGCCCAAAATTCCCGTTCCCTAGTCGTGTTGATGACAACAAATGTCCCATCCCGCATTGTGGCCAAAGTTAGAATCCTGGTCGCTTATCACGCCTTTTGATGCTCAAGTAGTATTCATGGCAACTAATGTGTGGATGTCATTAGTTTTCTGTTCCCTCACATGACAACAAATAAAGAGACCCAGCTAGCTCGCTAATTTAGCATGTAGCATACACAAGAACAAAGATATACTGCACAGCAAAAAGTGCAATAGCCAACCAGGATCCTACTATTAGCCACAATGCGACACAGGATTCTCTTTATGGTAAGCCGTTTTAAACTAAAATGAAAAACTTTTCCATTGTTAGACGCAAAAGTTTCTATTGTATGTATGTAAGTTTTGATGTCCAGGTGGTGTTAGGACTTTATGTATTGTATATTTAAAATAATCTTAAGACTGGTCTGGCCTCCTTGGTACAAAAATGGGCTGAATGTTCCTTGTGAAAAAAAGTTTGACATCGCTATAATACAATTATGAGATATTCTTGGGGCATTTAAAGGGAGCTTATATGATGAATATGTGACCTGTTTTTGTTAAATATATATATATATATATATATTTTTTTTTTTTAACTGTTTCCTGAAATAAATGTCCCTCGCAATCACTTGT